>NC_140664.1:41466353-41601353 GCF_054131305.1 Coturnix japonica
CCTTCCCCTCCCCCGGCCCTCGAACCGGGGCAGCCCGAGCGCCGCTCCGCGCTCCGCCGGGGGGGCCCCGCCGTGCAGTGGAGAGCGGAGAGAGCGGTGCGCGGGGTGGGGAGGGGGGTGTGGGGGGACTCCTAATCCATCCATCCCCGGAGCCGGCTGGAAAAGTTACCGCCGGGAGCCGCGCTGACAGCCCGGCCCGTTCGTTGTGCAGAGCGCGGAGCCGCACGCTTTTTTTTTTTTCTTTCTTTTTTTTTTTCTTTTTTCTTTTTTTTAGCTTTCTCTTTTTATTTATTTATTTTAATTATTATTATTATTATTTAAACGAAAAGTTGTGGGTTTCCCTCTTTCCCCTTCTCCCGGTCCCGGTGGGGGTGGGGCGGCCGAAGTTCCCGGTGCGGGGCCGGAGTTGGGGCTGTAGAGGAATGTGGCGGCGGCTATCACGTGAAGCGGCCCCTCGCTCGCTCGCTCGCTCGCCGTGGAGGGGGGGGGCATGTGCGATGTAGGGGGAGGGAGGGTGTCGATAAATAAACACGTACATCCATACATCCACTCTAGGATGGGAGGGAAAGGGGTACCGAGGGAGGGAGCGCGGCCCCCGGGCAAGCGGGAGGAGGGGGACCCGCAGGAGGACAAAGGGCGGCTTGTGAGGAGGCTGCGGAGTCCCGGCCCGGAGCCCCCCCCGCTCCGCCTCCCCGCCCCGCTCGGCCTGGCCTCGCCGCCGCCCCTCCGCCCGCCCGCGGCTCCCCCTGAGGAGCGGCCGCCCCCCGAGGAGCCGCTGGTCCGGGTGCCCGAGAGGGGAAGGCGGCGGAGGGAGGGTGGCTGTCACCTCCCATCACCATCTCTCTCTCTCTCTCCTTGGATGCGTGGAGTTGAATAAAGCCTGAGTTGCGTCAGGTCAGCAACGCGAATAAGTTGGCCGCTTTGAGGGTGGGGGGAGGCCTGATGCTGCCGGGGGGCAACTTCTGGAAGCTGGGGATGTGTGTGTGTGAGCGTTGCGGGGCGCAGACCCTCACCCGTGGGGGCCCTGTGCCGCCGCCGGGGAGAGGGACCGGGCAGCGCTGAGCTTGGCTCGCTTGGAACAACTCTTTCCACGAGTTGCCCGCCTCAAGTTGTTGACTTCGATGAGCTTTAGGGCAGGCTTTCCCCTTTTAAAAGCTTCGACGTGCTGCTTTACCTGCTGTTGAGGGAAGTTTGTGCAGTTCAGGGGTGCTTTTGTTTGGCATCTCGCGGGGAACAAACTAGCTGCTGTGCCTTCACCTCATAACAGCGATCCCACGGGGAAAGTTCTGCAGCCAGAGTGCGCGTTTACATCCCCGGCTTCCCGGGGAGGATTTATTTACGTGCAACAAAGAGTTTGGAGCCGGCGGAAGGACGGCCGGTTGGCCTTATCTGCAAAAGGGTGCTGGGAAGCTTTAACCGAATGTAGCTCCAGACCTCCAGGTATTTCAGAGCAAATAGGAGATGTGTGGAATTGATGGGCAGATGGAGAAAATTGTTCTCCTGACAGATGTGCTTCACTCGTGCTTATTTGCTAGGTGTGCTCCAGAAAAGAAGGTCTGTGAGATACCTTCCTGTGAGCATCCCGCTTAAATAAAGCCAAAGATACAGCTTCCATTTTATGTGGAGGTATGGACTTTGCCTTCCCTATGCACCGGTAGCTTAAGAGTCCCTGACATGAGAAAACAGCAACATCGCACGGTTCAGCTGGAGTAGCTTGCGTTGCTGACAATAAACTCCTGACTGAAGGAAACCTCCTGATGTTCAGGACAGAGATGCTGCAGATTTCTCCACAGCATCTTATTTACTGTTTTTCAACTAAAAGGAGGCAGTAAATCAATCATCATCTGTAATTATTGCTGCTGTAATTACCTTTGGGGAGTGGGTTATCGTTCCTGGTGGCCTTTGTTCAGATATCTTTTTCATTTTCTCTGTGTTATTTTTCTTGAATCGTGTCCATTTGTGAGTAGATTACCACCACTCTGAAAGCAGCCCGATGGTAAGATTTCTGCAGGGCTGATAACGTGCTTCATCTGAGGAGTTTAAAGATGCTTCTGTAGACATGGCATTTAAATTCATTGATAAGAGCCTGCCCATCAGTTATTACATCTTCATCTGTAGTGAACAAACAAAAGCTGTAAGTAACGTTGCGAGGAGAATTACAACTCAGGATTTATTTAAATCCCCCGTTTCTGTAGTATTACTGATGTGGTCAGGACAAAATATAGTTCTATAGTTCAAAAATAAACAGTATTTTAAATTGTTTCTCCGAAAAAAAAAAAACCAATCCACTCTTCTTTGACTGTATGTAAATTAGTTATTTAAACTCACAAGTGCTGCTTCACATCTAAATAAAAGATGGAGTTACACATTACATTTCCAATTTGTCATGTACTTAGCAACCCGTTCTGGGGGGAGGATAGAAGAGATATTTTTGATACGTCTGTCACTTTTGATAACTTAATTTGAAACTTATATCTTAGGGGAATAGCGATACGAGGCAGGTAAATACATTAAAACAAAATGACAATTGAGTTTTTATACCGAATGCGTTCAACTAATGTTCATCTGAAATGGTGGGTGTTAAGAACTTGCTAATGACTAAATTTCTTCTTCTTCTTTTTTTTTTTTTTTTTTTTTTTTGGAAAATATTCTTCTGAATAACCCAGGTTTCTGTTTATGTTTCTGATCTCTTCCTATTTCTTTTCTCTTTTTTTTACCCCCCCTTTCTCCTTTTCTTTCTTTCTTTTTCTCTTCTGGGTTTGTTGCCAACTCTGCCCTGCCTGCCCCCCAACACCTACTGATGAGCACCTCTCATGATAAAAAAAGGCATGGCAAACCCTCTTCAATTTAAAAGTAATAAAAATATTTACCAGAGGAGAAATAAGGTAGTAAGCGCTTTTTCTAAAATGCAACTTTTACAGACACACTACAGGGTTGTGGCAGAAATGATGGAGAAAAAAGAGATTAAATTATTTAACTTTCTGAGAAATGGTGATTTAAATACCTTATATGATTCTAGGAAGGAGGAACTGAAGTTCAACTGCCAGGTTCTTTTAGGAAAAAGAAAGATCAGTTGCATAAAATTCAGTAGTCCTAACCTATATCTTATTTTACTGATTAACTTATCACATTTCCTTGCCTACTTTTTTATTTTTTAAATGTATTATTTATCATTGACCCGATCAAAATCAGCGAATATATACATTTGGTGGGGGATGGAGGGTAGCAGGAAGCAAAGCAGGTGGGGAAAGGTAAGTCAGAGATACGATGCCCCTCTGAAAGCCTCCATAAGAGCCCCTGTGCAGGGTGCTGAAGAAGGGTGATGGGAATGTCTCCTTAACACTGTTATCTCCTGAGGACAGCAGCATCTCCTAAAGAAAGCCATGCTGGAGACCCCTGAGCTGAGAAAGCAAAGGAGGGAAGAGCAGCTTGCTTTTATCTTGTTTAACTTGGCTACCTGAATGGTAAACCTTTTTTCTGACTTGGCATGCTTTATAGATATCACACTTAGGTTGCTGACTGCCCTGCTTACCCCCTTTGAATTTACAGGGTTTTAATTTCAGGAGGGCTTGAGGTTTTTCTTTTGCCCTCACTGAAGGCTTTTGGTGTGAAACTTTCTGCTTAGAAATAAATTAAAAGTCACAGAAATAGTTACCTTAAAAAAGAAAAAAGAGGTAATCTTTACGCAAACCTGAATGAAAGTGTAGTCCTACTAAATGCTGAATTCAGGTTTCTCTAAGCTGAAGTCAGGCGATACCCACTATGCTGAAGTCACCCATGAAAACTGCTGAAATTGTAGGTGTTAGATAAGCCGTCACAAGGAAACTACAACATCCCCACAGATTAAATAGAAGCAACGATCTTTGAAAGGGATCTTTTATTTTTCCTTAAAAAAAAAACCCAAAAAACCAAAAAACAAATAAAGTTGTTACTTCTAAGTCTTTTATGCTCCGTGTAATTTTGTATCCTACGTGTAACTGCAGAAGTGAAATTAGAGAGTGTTAGTTCCTAGAAAGATGAGAAGGAAAAGAATTATCTGCTGTGTTTTACCAATTGATGCATTGCTTAAAGTTCTGTCTGGAGATATTTTGGCAAGCTCTGGGTGTCTCTGTAAGTCGTTCCTTCTCTTGAAGCAAACCTTGGTCCTCTTTCCATCCCAGCTGAATTTACAGCTGTGCCTCAATTGACACAGAGTGTTGGTTGGAGGGTTGAGTAAATGCGGCTGTGTTTTAACGTGACTTGTTTTCTCATCGTAAATTCAAAGCTAAAGGGTGTTTCCCACACAGAGGTGCAAGTGTTGTGCTGTAGTGCTAAGGGTGGTGGATCAAAACAGAAATCTTAATAGTGATGACAGCTTAGAGAGAATTTGACATTTGGATCCCCTTCAGACCGTAGCCTTTACATTTCTGTGTCTCTGTCAACTATTTGAATATTTACCCTCAGCCCCAACCAGCTTCTAAATTACATGGACTAGACTCTAAAGTCATTAGATTGTCTGCTGATTAGAGTATAATCAATCCAGCATAAACAAAACCAGCAATTAGTATTGGCATGATTTCTTTGAACTTGACTTACTGTTCCAGTATTGCCGGTCCAAAGAACTTCTGAACAGGCTGATTTCAGGGACTCTGTTATTTTGTCATCATCATTTCATAGGGAGGGAACAAAAAAAAATTCGTAAGATTCCGTTTGGCCTGAAAAGCAGAAACATCTGTTTGATGCATGAATGGGTCGCTGGCTTGTATTTGGCCATCCAAAAAAGGGCAAAAATTAAGATATTGAACATAAAAGAGTACTTGAAAAAGCAAATTACAAAGAGGATTCAAGATCAGAATCACTGTATAATGCGGGCTATTTATAGTGTTCTCCTTTAACTCAACAACATGTGCCCTGTTCTCCTTCATGTATTAATAAAAAAAACAACAATAAACCAACAAAACCATCACTAACCTGTAGTAATTTTCACTGAATTTAGCCACACATAGTGCTATTGACTGTCTCAATTAGCTTGAGAATTACAGCAGCATCACCTCCATCATCTTTGGGGCCTGCACGGCTTTTACTGACCATCACTGTGTACTTAGGAACAGGTACCATTAGGCGTGACCATCTGAACTGCTACTGGTTGTACCGCTCGCTCCCACAGAAATGAAAACTTGTGACAAATACAACATTAAGAGACAGAAGAACTGTGTGTTTGGTTCAGTTTGACATTGCTTTCCCCAGTTGCTGCTGACTTGGTTAAGACGGGAAGCTGTTGGGATGGAGGCACTTTTCTGATGTGTGTGGGGTAACGCAGTGTATGAGCCATGAGCTGAGATGTGTGGAAAGGCTTTCGTTTGCTCTGTCATTCTTTCAGTCTAATTTACAGTGGGTTTAATAGCTCTTATTTCTTCCTCCCGAAACAGAGGATTCAGTATGTAGAGGCTCATGCATTTTGAAAGAAAAAAATAAAAAGCCTTTAAAGTACTTGCAAATGAGGAAAGGATCTAGAAGAACTGTCAATGTTTTACGTAGACCACATGGATTTGTGGCTTTATCTTTGTAAAACGTTTCAAATCAGGTGTTTTTGTTTTTAAACTGATGAAAATATAGTACCAGTGCTGATACCTCAAGACAGACCTCTCAGCATCTTTTCCCAGATGTGTTTTAAGGTTTCCATTGATTCCTGTAGAGCTACTTAAAGTCAGAATCAGTCCTGGTAGGGAAAACGCTCTGTTTCCCTTAAATCAGAGACGTGACATGTATGTGTGCATATGTAAATATTATCTTTCTCAGAAGGGACAACAAACAAATCTGTGAGGATTTTTGGCCTCCTTTATTTGATGCTGTGAAAGAGTAGATGTCTGTTTTCAAATATATTTTGCAGCGCTGTTAGTAGAAAAGCGTTCAGCTTTCCCAGTTCTCTACTGGAAAAGTCAGATAGCACATGTGAAGATTTTAAAGGCTTTTAAATCAAAATGCAATTCTTGGCAAAGGGTTCTGGAAAAAATAAGAAGTACATAAAGAGGTGGTGAGGTTTGTTTTTGTTTTAACTTTTAGACAACTTGGGTTCTATTTCACCTCAAGTATCAGCAATTATGCTAGTTTAGCAATTATTAGAGATGAAAGAAATTCTGTTAGATACAACTCCCCTAAACTTCAGTAGCTCCGGTTTTAGCTAGGATAATGATCAAGGAATACTTAGCCATATGCCTAGGGACTCCGCTATAGCAAAAAAGATAGAGCTGATCTTGGGGGTATCTTTATTACAACATGTTATAATTAGCATTTTAATTCAACCCTACCGCTTTCTAAGAAATTGGTTTTATGCTCTTCTGTCCTATATGTACTTCTGCAAGTCTGCACAAAATCCCCCTCTTCCAGTGCAAAGATTTAAAACCAGGACCATTGTCCTCCCAGACTGACATTACCCATTAACACTGTTGACGCTTTCTTGTTGTTTGTTTGGTTTTTTACCTTCAAAGTCCATTAGCTTTAAACATTTTCTTTTCCTCCGTAGCTCATAATTACTGAAGAAGGGATGCAGGAGATTTTTTTTTTCCTTCCTTTTATTTATTTTTTTATTCTTATTATTTAGTCTAGGTTGTCCATGTTCTGTTGCACATGTATGTGAGCCTTTTGGCTTTTCCTTTAACTGGAGTGATGCTGCGCAAGTTATTCTTTATCATACAATTGAGTCTGTGTAATGTGTACTTCAAAGGGCTGTAGGATTGTTGCTCACTGATCCAGCACTATCGGTGCCCAGTGGAATTTCAGATTTTTCGGGGGGATGTATTTTCCTTGGTGTTATTTTCTTCCTCTTTTTTTCTTATCATGGGAGCAAGGCAGAGAGGTGCTTTTAAATACAGGCACAGTTAGGTGTAATTGTTCTTTCTAAGGTTAGAGTTTTTATTCCTCTGAGCATTTTTTCTTAAGTCATTCGATAAGGCTGTTGATACAGCCACCCCCCTGCCCCTGCTGCCTTCTCTTCTGATTTGACAAGTGCTTATTATGATTCTTTAAAAGTGAAGGGTCTGTAACTAGCACACACTTCTTACAAATTTGAAAATGCCAGTCACTAGTTAAACAGCCCCTGGGCTGAAGCAGAATATCATTTTGCCCTAAGACAAGTAGCTGGGATTCTGCTAGTGAGAGAAGCAGTGCTCCTTTCCTTCCCAACCCCATTTTTAGAGGGGCAATAACCCACAATAGGATTTTTGTTTCTCCTGTACTACGGGAAATCATGCAGACTTTCAGTGTTCTGCATGAGTGTGGGAAAGGTAGAGAACTTTTCAATCTAAGTGATTTGGTTAACTTTACCATAACTGGCTTTTGTAAACAGTCCCTGAAAGGTGTGACCTTACTAATGTTAGCTTATGTTTTGCTAGGAAAATACGTATCAGGTGATGAAATCCCTGATAGTTGAATTTTGGAGTTTTGTTTTTTGTTGTTTGCTCCTTTTGGTAGCCTATTGAGTTCAGCTTCCATTACTGACTCCTTAGCTTCTTGAAAGGAACTTGAAAAACAAACCCATGCTACCTGCTGTGTTGCTGGACCATATGATGTGATGTAGTGAGTCAGTGTCCTTGGGAAGACCGGGTTGTGCTTTGATCAACTAAACTTTCTCTGGCACTGAGTTGTGATGACTGTCTGGAAAAGAAAACAGCCAAGTGAATTCTTAAACTTGACAGTGGCAGTAGGAAGGGGGTGGGGGGATGGGGAAGTTAATTATTTTCCACCTCCAAAGAATACAATTGCAAGGAAGGAACTTTCTGATTCACGGGTTCCAGGACAACAGGATGTCAAGATCCATGCCTGATGTAACATTTTTGCTCTGAAGATGGGAGAAGGAAACAGATTGCCATTGGTCTGCAAGTGTGACTGCTGAAAAGGGGTTGGATTTAATGATTTCTAAAGGATGGAGTGTAGGAAAAGATTCACTTTGCCCTTTTTCTAGTGGATCGATTGAGTAGAGGAGTCACTGGATACAAATGAAAATCAACAAAGAAAGCTCTGAAGGACAGACCCAAAGGAAGGGCTTGGGTGCTGCAGTAGTTGATTTTCAGATGACTGGTTGCCTAGTGGCATTAGCACCTTGCATCAGGTACTTGGATTACTTGTACAGTTCTTAGGCAAGTTAGGGGTTTGCAGATGTTGTTGAGCAGGAAATGTATTGTGCAGTCAGCATGAAGTACTTGGAAGGAATAGTGCATCTTACCTCCTCTCATTCTAGATGTAGGTACTTCTAGATGTAGATGTACATTCTAGATGTAGGTACTAGCACGTTTGGCTACCTTGTAGTCAACAGTCACAGCTCTGGCCCTGCTACTGGGGGCAGGGAACAGGATGTTCTTTTTCTCCCAGAACACAATGAATTGGGGGGCTGTGCTACTACTCTTCCTCTCCCCTTGGCTGAGGAGTTTTTTACTCTGCTAGAGTGTGAGAGATAGGAGTTCTGTTCTGTGCTATGGCTGGGGGTGTTTGAATCTGGTATCTCACTGGCAGTGTATCAGTCATTCTACATCAAAGTGTGGCCCTTCTTGCCGGTGACATTCCCCTCTTCAAAAGGGTAGTTAAATGCTTGTTGGAGAAGAGGGGTGAGAAGGAGTGCTCATACACAAGATTCAAGTGTCTGATGGTTTGAGTACCTGTGTAGAAAGAAGAGACCCAGGTCATGGTTTGCCAACTACTTACTGTAGTATTTTTTCTAATGAGTTATTTCACAGAAACTAGATCTGGAATCCAGGTGTCCTGCTTCTCAGGTGAGTGCCCTGACTACAAGGATGTAGTATCATGCTAATTCTCCTTCCTTCTAGTTCAGTGAATATTGTAGATGAGGTATGGCAGCTTCAGTAGCAATGAATGAGTGCACAGCAAGTCTGAGGGTAAGTGTTCTTTTCTAGGAAGTTCATGACAAGAGTATAAATCCTTCTGATAAAGAAGAAAGTTGAGCATGTGCCACCCACATCCTGGCTGAGTGATCTAACCAGTGGGTGTGGGCAAGAGGGGGAAAGGAAGAGATACTGAAACTCACACATTTTCTGCTAACATCTTGTAGCGACCAAGCAAGGATATGTAAGCTCTCAAGAAAAACCTGTAGGAATGCATCCAAATCCAAGGAAAGTAGGACTTAATGTTTTACAAACCAGCTGTGGTGGGGCTTTGGTTTAATTTCAGCACTGAGCTGCATAGCACCGAGAAAGCCCAGATGATAAAAACTATTGATACTGCCTGACCTGAGTGGTGACTGAGCAGAATTTGTGGCAATTTAGATGCAGGGTCCCCTCACTTGCTTTTGGGCTTCTAAGCTCCTTTGTGGATATACAGACCAAAGTGGTGATCTAGATGCTAAAAAGTCATCTATAACAGAGTTGAAATTTTGAGGGATTAAAAACAAGTCGACAAAATCATGGTTCAAAACTGATTTATGTCTCTGGTAAATCAGGGATAATCTAATTTGAAAGGGGTGTATTTTTACTCAAATAAATATCTGACATTACATAATAGAGTCAAAGCAGAAAGCTGTCTTTTTCTTTGACGTTATTAGAATGGTGTCACATGGCCCCAGCTCCTCAGTCTAAGTGCCTCATTTTCAGATGTCATGGCCAACTGCAGTAACCTTGATTGTCGGTCCTCATATTCCTTCCTTTGATCTTCTGTCTTCAGACTTGTGTAGTGTTACACTGAAGTTCTGTGATCCATGCACCAGCTTGATTCAGATTGTTCTGTCTTGTGGAGTTTAGGCTTTTGCAGACAGTTTAATGAATTTCCTGTTTTCTAAGCACAGTTGAAAATGCAGGTCTGTAGAAATAGTGAAAATTCTTAATTATGTCCCTTTGAGAGAAGAGAGTAAGAAAGCTTAAGGTGGTACATAACTTCAGTGTACAGAGAGAAAATGCTCTTACAGCACTCCTATTAAGCACCGGGTTTGGTAACTGAAGTTTTTCTTAGTGCCTTTCCTCAAAAGGGTTGGTTGTACACAGTCACACTGACAAAAACAAAGACCGAGAGCTCAGTTTGCAGCAGGCAGGACAGCTGAACATCCTTACCCTAGAATTAGGATTTGACTTGTGGAGACTCCCTCTTGCTTTGCCAAGACTCATCAGGGTCCCAGATTTGACTTGGAGGTCTGTAATCATCTGTTACACTGCACAGTGCAGAGTCTTAGGGGTACCTGGAATTTACTGGCGGTTTTAAAAAGCTTTAGGATTCTTCGGAGAAAAGTATCTTGGAAAAATGTAACATACTATTTAAAGTTTACCTTAAGTAACAAAAATATGGATATGTGTAGGTGTAGCCTAAGTTTGCTACAAGACATCTAGGGAAGCAAAATTAGCAGTCTGTGCAGGATTAATCTGTCCCGTCTCAGTTGTCTAGGAAATGATATCCCCTGTCCCCAGCTTTTGGAAGGATTCTCCTTCTGCTGCAGGACGTGGTGCCTTCTGCCTAATCTGCCCACAGTGTCATGTAAAACTGGGTGTCCTCAGCTGTCACATTTGGATACTGTCATCCTGGAGATCAAGGGTGCAAAGACTACCCAAAGGATTTCTTAAGAATAGTTTCTTTCCAGTTAAGTGTATTTATCATTTTTGTGCTTATATGCTGCTTAGGAAAATATTTTAGCAAAACAATGATATTTTTCAACCATCGCTGTCCAATTGGGAACTCCTAATTCAGTCTTTCTACAAGAATGACATAGGGGGGAAGAAGAAGAGAGCAGGAAAGGAGAAAAAAAAATAAAGCTGGATGTTGAGATAGGCTAAAAAAAAGGTGCAAGAAGAATCCTGCCTGTAACAGGAATCTCTTGAAGAAAAAAGGGATTTCCCAAATATTAAGAGGGTTTTGTTATTAGAAGTGTTAATATGCAAATGTCTCTCTTTTCCCCTTCTTCCTAGCTCTTCTCACACTGTACATGGGGTACGTGCACACTTGGGAGCTAAAATAGTGTTTGAGTTGCTGGGAAGTAGCTGGTAGATGTTTGCTGACACTGGCTATTGCTGTTCACTGCTTTCTTGGTAGTTGTGAACTTTTTTGAATGCTGGTTTTCTTTACAGAACATTATGAAGCGGGCTGAGATGATTGTAAACTTCCAGGGTTCATCATTTGAATTGCTGTTTACTGATGGTGTGAGGATGAGTTGAAAGGCTGAGCCTTAATGTGGCAGTGCCCGGGGAGGGCAGAAAGTAGAGCAAGGTGTAGCCAGAGCAGGTGATATGCTGGCATCTGATCTGGCATTAATACTACTCTGTAGCTGCCTTAATTTCAGTTTGTATCTTGATCAAAGCCTTAAGGAGTTAGATTTCTACAGCGTGTTACTGCCAAGTATGAAACGTCTTCAAAAGCTATTGAATTTAATAGAGCCAGAGGATGCTCAGCACCTCCTGTAACTGACTCTTAAATTTGCCTTCTGCCTATGTGATTAATCTATTTAATCATCCTTAATATCTACCTGGACACGGTATGAATGTCCTCTTGGTTTTTTATGTGACTTCACGGGAGAAAGAGAAGAAAAGAGAGATACTTCCAGAAATTACAGTAATTTGTAGGTGGTGAAATAAAGGCACGCAGGCTTTATTTCTGTTCTGTCTGGGTAACTCAGTAAATTGTGTATTGATTATGCTAATTCAGCTGGTGTCTCTATTACTTGTCTGAAGAAATTATTCAAACATGTAGATAGAAGATGCACTTGGCAAAGTTTCTGTCCTAGGAAAAAAGCTTTTATGCAGGATGGCTTTAAATTGAGTTACCGATCGTATGCTAATGGCAATGTATGGATCAAGTATTGAATTATAGGAAATGCTAAGTGCAAGTTAAAAATATATATTCCAAACTTCTTATCTCTGACAGTCTTGGTTGCTGTATTAGGTTTATTTTCACATCTCTCAAGGAATGTGTTTTAGGAAGGATAAAATCAATAGCGGTCTATTTTCATGGTTTATTTTGGAATGTGTGGCTTCTCCTGCTTTGTTTAACAGGGAGGTTCAGACATTCAGGGAAGGTTTGGGGTTTTTTTGTCTTTTTTTTGTCTTTTTTTTTTTTTTTTTTTTCCTAATTTATTAACCCACCTAGACTAGAACAAAATAGACTTTTCTTTTTTTCAATTATCTTTTGCTTTTATTTCATTATGATTTATAATAGCTCCAAAGCTATAAATCTTAGCCAGGGTTCTCCAAAAGGCTTCCCTTTCAGTGAAAATGTCCTTTTTCACATTTCTAATTTTATCCATTTCTTTGCCATACAAGCTTTTTCCCAGGCATCAACCAGAAATGACTTGTGCTCTTCCTTAGGGTGCTAACGCTACAGATTAACTCTTCAGTGAGGGGTTAGGCAGTAGAATATGAATAAGGTTCTACAAACCAGGAAATCTGGGTATGTTTTGTACTAATTACTTAAAATAATCCTTGATAGGCCAACAGTTTGTTCTGAGAAGAAACTGTAAGGAGAAGAGGTGAAATCTTCCCTGATCAGCAGGTGTTGCTATGGAGCAGGCAGGAGTTATTTGTAGGACCACTATATGAATATCCCAAGGTTTTCCTCCCAGAACTGTCTTTGATAATACCACTCATATATATACATACATACATACATACATATATACATACATATATATATATATATATATATATATGTATTGAGTTTAGAAGATGGAGTTGGTCTCAGTGTTGATGTCCCTTAGCACAAGCATGAGAGATGAGCTGAAGCACAGTTTGCCTTGGGCACTGGCTGTACCAGGCTGAAGCGTCCTAACCTTTCACATTGATGCAGCTTTGGTTTAGAGATGCATATTTGCAGGAGAATTTTAGAAACTGGTATCTGTCCAAGCCGCATGCTTTTATAATGGGAGGTGGAGTTGATGTGCTGGAATTCTATTTTCCGCTGTTGAGACAAACAAAAAAGAAGAAATCAGGACCAACTCACTCTGAAGAAATGTGATGTCACAGTTGTGTTCATCTGGTCTAGAAATTGTAGTATTTGGGTTTCTTGGTTGTTTTGTTATTCCAAAGTTGCATTGGGAAAATATGTGATAGGGATTTGATGTTTTGTCTTAAGGAAGAGATAAGTCAATCAAAAAGGATTTCAACAGCTAACAAAATAAGTGACCTGTGGTCACAAACACATAATTGTACAGGCAAGAGACATTGCTGCTTTCATGACAGCATTATTTCAAGTGGATCTGGAAGAGCTACTGAGCAGTAGCATCGCTTACGCAGGGTCTGGATTCATAAGCTATTGTTCTGGTTTCCTGAGGCCTCTCCTTTTAGCGATATTCTATCACGTTGTTATCTAGAGTTTATCTTTTCTTATGCCAGGATGTGCTAAATGCTGTGCTGAAGATGGCACCCCTATGCACAATTACAGTCCTAAAATATCACTAATTTTGACGTTTGAATTAATAACAGTGCATACATGCTACTGTTTTATTTTCATATAATGCTTGTGGGTTTTTTTGTTGTTGTTTGGGTTTGGTTTTTTTAGTTACATTTTGTGCTAATGTTAGAGTAAGATTTTCAGCTGGCAGCGTTTATAGTGTATTAGTTTTGCTTTAAGTTGCCTTTCTCTCCTGAAAGAAAATTGTTTACATCAGGCACTGTAATGTCCCTTAAACATGAAGATCGCAGGTAGGTGAGTTTAGCAGCGGTCAATGGCTGAAATAGTACAGAACTTTTCAGAATCGAGTTGTGGAGAGGTTTAAAGCACTGATCAGGGGAACTTCTCTGCTGCTGCCATCTGGAGCTTTCCTGCTGCAGCATATCAAGCACGTTGGAGGAATGGCCTAGGTTAAAGCAAAGGCAATTGAGGTGCCGTTTTGTAGATGAGTGGTGCTAATGCTCAGGTTTCCCTTATTCTGTGGTTTTTGTGGAGTAGCTTTTAAAATTCGTTTTACAGTATTTTCCCCCTAAAATGGGGCTTAATTTGCCTGACAGTTGAATATTAGCAAGTCTTTGTGTCATGACCTGCCGTGACCTGTGTGGTTCTTTTGGGACTCAGATTTCTTTAGAAGGTTGAACAACAACTTAGAAAGATGCTAACCACTACACTGCATGTTCTTATGCTTGTTTCCTTTTGTTTTTACTGCTGTAAAGACATAGCAGACAACCTCACAGAATCACAGAATGACCCGGGTTGGAAGGGACCTCAAGGATCATGTAGTTCCAACCCCCCTGCCTGGCAGGGCCACCAAACATACACATTTACTAGATCAGGTTGCCCAGGGCCCCGTCCAACCTGGTCTTGAACACCTCCAAGGACGGGGCATCCACAACCTCCCTGGGCAGCCTGTTCCAGGGTCTAACCACTCTCCTAGTGAAGAACTTCCCCCTAACATCCAACCTAAATCTTCCCTCTTTTAACTTAAAACCATTTCCCCTAGTCCTGCTATTGTCAGCCCTTTCAAAGAGTTTACTCCCCTCCTGGGTGTAAGCTTCCTTCAGGTATTGAAAGGCTGCAATGAGGTCAAACCTCTGTTGAATGCAAACCTCAGCCTCACTCTGAATTTTGAGATCTCATAATAGTGGGGAAGTTTAATAGAATCATAGAATCATAGAATGGCCTGGGTTGAAGAGGACCCCAAAGATCATCTAGTTTCATGATCTTTAACCAGTTGGTTTCACAAGGCACACACTGGCATGGATATGCACGATAGAAGTGGACGTGGGAACAATTTGTTACGCAGCATCCACGTTTGTTTTATTTCCATTTTAAGACCTAACAGTATCAGTGCAGCTGTGAGCCAAGCATGTGTCAGCATGCACCCTTCCTGCAGCCAGCGAGGGTCTAGTGCTGCTGGGAGAGCTCTGTACATAAAACTCAAAAGGACCAACTCTTGTATTTTGGTTCGCAAACATGTTTAAATGAAGATCCACTTTAAATAAGCAGAGCTTGTTTACTTCTGGGCAAACAGTGCTTGAGTTTGAAGTTTCCCACTTGAGTCGGTTCTTGAGAGTGTTTGGGCACCACCTCAACTCCTTCTGGAGACTTGAAAATGATAGAGCTCCTAAATGAGCTTTCTGGGCTGTGTTCACAGTTGAGACCTGTGGTGCCAGAGTATTTCACTGGTAGATAACAGCTGCACCTAGCACCCGTGCTGCAGCTCATCAGTAGGTATTCCTAGCCACAATGGGTTTCCTCTTGGGGCATCAAGGGCTAGAATCTGTAGTTCTTGAGAACATTTTTGGGGTATAAATCCAAGCTAGTGGTGGGCAAGATGAGGGGCAGGTGGGGCTACTGCTTCATGGGTTTTGCTTTGGGTCTTGAGGGCATCACAAAAGGTTGTGGGTGGTTTGTTTTTTTGTGTGTGTGTTTTTCTTTTTTTTCTTAATTGTACACTAGTTGTATTCATTATTTTTCTTCCTTGTATAAATAAACCTTACTGATCCGTGCTGCCTTAGTGACAAATCTCTGTTTAGCTTAGCTTTTATTTGACCACGTGTTCCTTGAAGCTCTCTTTTTCCTGAGCTGCTCCCCTTGCTCCCTTTGTCTGACCGGTTTCCTTTGCCTTTTGGGGCTGCTGGCCTGACTGCTTTTGCATGACAAAGAGAAACACGCAGCATTGTTGCGGCCCAAGCTGTGGTGGTTTTGTGGCTGCAAAACACAAGCTTAGGTGAAACAGTCAGCTCATCAGTTCTTATTTTGTGAAATATTTTACATACTCTGGGGCTTGGGGAAACTTTATCAGCTCTCTGTTGATGTGAGAAAAGTGTGCATACTAGTACTGTGTAGCCACAGCTCCGGGACAGAGAGAGAGCTTGTTTAGGGTCCTTCATGATATTGAACTTGACTCTTTGTTATGTATATTGGGTTTCTGGTATCCTAAGAGTGTCCTCATGAAAACTGGTGTTTTTTTCTAGAAACCCAGATTCTAGAAACAACCAATTGTATGAAGCCTTGGGGTTGGCGGAGGAGGAAAAGAGGTACTTGTGGAGTGTGTATGCGTATTTCTTCTTTTGAATATGTGCCTAGATTTAAATGTCTTGCACTCTGTTATCCCAGGGACCAGGAAAAGGCCCCCAAAGCTTTGGATTTTAACTCAGTTGCATGATTATTTGTCGAGGCCTGAATTCTTGAAAGTGGAAATGCTGTAGAAGTGCAATCTTTCCCCTTTCAGCTTTTTCCCCTGTGGAGGGAGAAAGAATTCTTTTCTCTCTGCTGCTCCCTAACTCAAAGACCTCAGTCTATTGGAGAATAAAAGGGAAACGGTTCTGCCTTCCCTTGCTTTGACTTTGGAGAGTCAATCTTACTTAGGCATCATATCAGAGCATACCAGAACAGCTCTCTAATTTTTTTCAAAATAGCAGCAGAATGGCTCTTGTTAGGTTCACTTTGGCCCAACAAGTTCTGAATAGTGAATCTGACAAGAATTGTATTGTTTTTAGTTCTACTGCTCTGGAAAGCTGTGAGCCAAGGGAAAGATGCTGGCATGGTGTATACAGTAAAACAGCATGGGGTTAGTTCTCCTTTGCAAGGCTGTCTGCACTGCTGAGATGCTTGCTACTGAATATAGGATTATTATTATTATTTTTTAAAAGCTTATGTATGAATTAGTGCACACCTCTCCTGTCTGCCAGGAGAAGGCTTTCTCTTATCCGTGCCGAATGAGTGAGGAGAATCTTAAAGCACAGAATTATTCCCTCATTTACTTCCACAATCAAATACAGCAGAGTGCACTAAAGACATATCCTAGAGGAAATTTGATTCCTTTTTTAAGGCATGAAACTTATTTGGTCACTCTGCTCTCCGACATGTAGCTTCCCTACAGCAGCCTATTCTGTGTGCACTTTGCAGAGGACCTGTATCAACTTTTCTTGGCTGTGTTGTACAAGCATTGCTGGCTTTCAGTACTGAAGCTGGTGTAAAGGTGCTTGAAACCCTTCAGCTACCTGCCTAACATGTTTTGTTTTGTTTTGTTTTTGTTTTGTTTACCTTTTTTTCTGACAGTAGAAGAAAATGAAACAGAGGACCTGCAGGCAGGTGTGGGACACACAGCCGCACAGACTGGTAATGCCAAATTCCTTCCTTAGTGTTTGATTACTGTTTGACAACAGTTTGAGTGAGGGATTTTTTGTATTGGGGTGATTTTGCAAAGCCTGTATTCCACCTCCTTGGTTTCAGCCTAAAATGCATTTTAGAGGCTCGCGATGGAAAATAGCATTTCTCTCCTCCTCGCTTTTCAGTTCCTGAGAATTAGAAATTCTTCCTCTGGTAGCTCAAGATAGTGATGATGAGATGCTTCTGAAAGTCCAGCATACTTTTCTTTTTGTTGCTGCTAGAAATAACCCTTCTCTGCAGCCCCTACATAAGCCCCCACCCTATGCCATTTCAGATGAACTTGAACATTAATTCCAAACTATTTTCATGTCTGTAAAATATGTGAATAGGTGTCATTTCTTTTATTTTTTTTTTGTATAATTTCTTGCCAGTTAGGTAAGACCAGGTACCAAATCCCTGGATCCTTTGTTTGAAGTCCTATTGAAGAATAGGGTGGATAAAGCTGTTGTGAAGTAATTGTTAATTCTCTATAACAAGGGCTCTTTAATTTTTCTAAATTTTGTTTGATTCTGAGAATTCAAGGAGGACTTGGTATTCAAGCAGTATTTGGTACCGGTTTACGGAAGAGCAGGAGTGCCTCTTCTAAGCAGTCTCATTTATTCAGGTGAAGTCACCTTTTGGAGTAAGGGATGTCCAAAGATCAAAGATGATCAGAGGGCTGGAGAACCTCCCCTATGAAGACAGGCTGAGGGAGCTGGGAGAGCTGGATGAAAGAAGGCAGGGTGACCTCACTGCAGCCTTTCAGTACCAAAAGGGAGCCTATAAACAGGAGGGGAGTCAACTCTTTGAAAGGGTAGATAACAGCAGGACAGGGTGTTTTAAGTTAAGGGAGGGAACATTTAGGTTGGATATCAGAAGGAAGTTCTTTACTATGAGAGCAGCGAGGTGTTGGAAGAGGCTGCCTAGAGAGGTTGTGGGTGCCCCGTCTGTCCCTGGAGGTGCTCAAGGCCAGGTTGGATGGGACCCTAGGCAGCCTGGTCTAGTATTAGATGTGGAGGTTGGTGGCCCTGCCTGTGGTGGGGGGTTGGAGATTCATGATCCTTGAGGTTCCTTCCAACCTGAGCCATTCTGTGGTTCTGTATGTTCCTAGAAGGCCACCGATCTCAGAGTAGGTAACTTGCTTGAGGGCAGTCGAGACTACTGCTCTTAGGAAGGTGAAGAATGCAGTTGTTTTTGTGGTCAGCTGGGATACTTTGTATTTCTGTTGTGTTCACATCCTATGGGTTTTTGTTTTGTGCCTTTCCTAGGTTCTAGTAGCTCTGTGTAAGAACCACGTTCAAAAAAAATGAGAGCTCTCTGCTTCTTTTTGAAGTATATTGTCTCTGAAGTTCTTCTGAATGTACTTAAGTCTCCACTTAGCGATGTGTAAACTTGAGGGGGGGGAGGGGATGGGGGAATAAAAAGCATACTTAGACTCCTACAAACATACACCAATTTGAAGAAATAGGGAACTGTGAAACCAGAGATCAATATGACAAGGAATAGTTACTTTTCTGTGTTTTTGCTTTTGTTGTTGTTGTTTTTTTCCTTAAGATATTTCTCAATGGTTACATTGTCTCGCAGGTTATTTATTTCCCATCCTGTCCAGTGTTGTTCTCTGTCTGTTTCTGGGTGAGATTTAACGTTCTGTTTTTCTCCCTAGCAAGAATGTAATGCTGATGTTAAAAACAAAACCCCTTCTGATAGAGCGAGCAGTACAGAAGGCCCACTTTGTATATGCACTGCCAGAAGTTTTTATAGTAATACTTTGTATCTACACTCTGGCTCTAACCATTAAATGTGCTTTTTATAGAGTACCAAGTTATAAATGTAGTGCAGCTACGGCATATTAATCTTACTGCAGAAATTTAATGAGGCAGTTGTTTTGCGATGGACACTATTGGGAGCAGAGAGCGACAGAGTTTTACTTTACCACTGAGCTGAAGAAATATTCCTTGCCTGGTAATAATTATAGCCACATGATCTTAGTTTTCCTTTCTTTTGCCAGCACTTTTCCATGCAGAAGTGGCTTGGAAGGAGGTCCGCTGCAAGGCAGGGAAATGGGTTGGAAAGTGGGCTGTTTTCTTGGTAGTTTGATGTTTAGCTATGGATCCTCATAGCACGGGCAGAAGTATGTAAGATAAGTTTCAAGAATACAGTTAGTCTTTGCCAGTCCACCAAGATGGCTTTTAGATATTCATTACTTTTACTTGACTTTTATATGGGTTATAAAAAGTAAATGTGGTGAAACCTCATTTTAACATGGACAGAATAGAGTTTCTGCTGGTTGGCCTTAAACCGCTTCCATACTTGAAATTAATTGAAGTCCATGGCTTTATTGCCTCCAACACTTCTAAGCCAATGCGATTTTTCATTTTCCCCAAAGTTGCTGTTTTATTAGACCAAGTTACAGCAATAACATCCCTTATGAGGAGGAGAAAGAAGGGATAGGGAGAACCACCTGCCAGGGAACACGGTAATGAGAAAATCATACTTCTTTTAATTTCCACGTATAAATAATGTTAACATAATCAGTAGCAGAGAATACAACAGTTCTTTTTCTTCTTCTTTTTTTCTTTTTTTTCCTTAAGCGCCTTAATAGGCTGATTTTATTTCTGTTCCAAAAATACAACCCTTCTTTCCATACCAGATAATGTTGAATGGTATCTGCAGACAGAGCCGGTGTGTGTGTGTATTGTTGCTGATGCGTGTTAAAAAATTTCAGTAGGTCTCTGAAATGGGAAAGGGAAGCCTCTGGAAATGACGGTGCTGTTTGCAGATACTGGGAAAGGTAATCCTATTGTCAAGGCAGTCTTTGTTGAGGGACTTGTCTGCGGTAGTTGCTGATATCAGGAAGAAAGATGTGAGAGATGAGTGACACCCTCAAGTCCATATGTGAGCATGAGCTTTAAATAGGAGGTTACACAGAAAGTATAAGTGACTGCACACTGCATTTCTAACACGTGTTTTATTCCAGACTTTCAAAAGAGGAGCACAAGTAAGGCAGCTTATCCTCAGGTTAAGTAGTCGTTTAGGGTTGGAACAGCCCTTGATAAAAGCCGTTTGTTGTAGCAAAAAAGCAGTCTATTCACTAAGCGTCTCTCTTTAAATACCACCTTCTTTCTGAGGTGACAACTTTTCGTGGAAGAGAATCATGTTGGAAATGCATTCATGGAGAGGGGCTGAGACTGCCAGAACTTGTTTCACAAAGCTGTCGCAGGCTAAACTTGAACCTACGTCCCAAAGGGTCCCACTTAAGTGTTGACCTAAAAACAAATGTGCCAGTTGGCTAGAGCATGTATTCTGAAGTCACAGCAGAAGGGAATAAGCTTGACTGACTTCTGTCCCTGTAGAGTTTATATCTGCAAATGCAGAAGGAGAAGCAAAACATTTATTAGACTTAAAATGATTCTAATTTTAATAACTGGTCTCTAAGTAGGAAGCTTTAAATGGAGTGATTCTTCAGGCTTTTGTGCACTAAGGGGTGCGTGTGCATACGTGTGTGTGTGTGCTGCTGAATTCCTGTGAAGTGCAAGCGCCTCTGAATAATAAGTCTGGAGAATTCCCTCCCCTCCCTTTTCTTTCCTTCGGCATTGTACTTAAAGCAGAGTCAGACACTACCCTTATTTTAAAACAAACAGGTCTGTAAACTTTATGTGCAGCATTTAAATACTCATGTTAAAATTCAAACCCAGTGCCCACATTTCCCTGAGTGCTGTCAGTTTTATGAGATGAAACTGGGAGCTTGAGCTGAACAACTAATAGCGTGCGATGTGCACATGCTGCCTTCCAACAAGTGCTTAATGATGTTGGGTCAGTTTGCAACAGTTAAGACAATTATTTCTTTTCCTGAGCTGCTAAGAACCCAGTGATGTTCTAAGGAGTTTTATTAAAGTTGCAAAATATCTTGGAAAACTAAGCGGCAGTGTGAGTTATTTAGATTCATTTAGAGCATTTAAAAATAGATACAATACCATCCAGCCCATGTGCTTGAATAGCATCCCTTTTTGCTTTGTAGAAGTGCAGGCTGCTCCTTTACTTGGAAGCTGCTGCCCAAGTTGAAGTTTTTGTGCTTGCAAGAGCCTTGTGAGTGTTACATGAAGATTGTGCTCTGGCTGCACAGCAAATATGTTTTTGCCTTCAGAACGTGTTTCTTATTTTTTGAAATTAATCTGGTTTTCCTCTGTAATATAACTCCTTTAAAAATAAATTCCGCCCTTTACCCCTGTCAAAGAAATTCCTCGGTTTTGATCACGAGCCACATAGCATGAGGAAGGCTTCCTGACATGGGCCTCTTCCAGTTTGTGCTGTGGGTCTGTCCGCATCTGAACAGCTGAATGTAGGGTGCAGCAGTGTGACCCGAAGGACACAGGCAGATGGGGAGAGCCCTGACCCTTGGGCAGCAGAATGTCCATGCTGCACACAGGGCAGACTGGAGATGGCTGTGTCCACATCCCTTCAAGGTGCTGGCAGAAAACTTTAGGGTGGAATAGCCCCCCCCCCTCTTCACCTCATCCCTGTTCTAATTTGGATGTAGCAGGAGCATGTTTTGATTACTCTGTTCTCATCTAACTGTGTGTGATCCTAACCAATTGGACCACTCACTGAAGTGGGTCCACAGCCACCAGTGTGCTATTGCTGTGGACACAGAGCCTACTCCCAGCTAGCCTCTCACTTGGTTGAAGAGTGGGACATCTTAACACGCACTTGCACAACCCCCTGTCATTATGTGAGTTTATCCTTGTTTGTTGAAATGACCCATCTCATTCTCAGCTCTCAAAAAAAAAAAAAAAAAAAAAGGAAAAATGAGGTGGCCAAAAAGGAGAAGGGAAGAGTGGTGAAACACTTGCATTCCTTTTGTTGGAATGTACACAACCATTTTTCTTCTGCCTTTCACTTGTTGTACTGTGGTTCCCAAGGAAAAACAAAGTTAAGCGCCAGCTTGCTTTATTAGGGAAGGCAGATGGTTTTATTTCTGTCTTTGAAGGAGGCTTTTAGTGAAGTGGGCGAAAAGTCAGGAGCAGTTAAAGCTACTCTGTTCCTCAGAGGAGGAGGAAAAGTCCTAGATTTTGTTATCTCACTTTGTACTGGTCAGCAGCAGAACTGAAGCAGTGCAGAGAGTTTCATGGTTTCTCTGTGGAGGGCATAGGGATGAGTAAGAACATTTCTTCCAGTTTAGGAGTTCCAGCTGGGTTCAAAACTGTCACTCTGAGGCTGGGGCTGTCCTGTTCTCCTCTAAATACTTGTTAATATGTCAAACAGACAAAGCTCTCCTTGTGAACAATTTGGGTTATATGATAGTTTCCAATTTTCCAAGATCCAGTAAATGCAGGAACCTCTTTGGGTTTGTCTTAACTCATAAACAAGTTCAAAGCATTGATTAAGTTTTGACCCAGGATCTCATCTTTCTGGGGCACTGTTTGTGCCTGGCAGCACAGTGATGGAGTGTTGAAATGTGTTTTGAAACAAAGATTAATTTAGTTTTTATATAAATCAGGTGTGTTAGTCTCTTAATTCTGGTAGTTTCCTGTGAAATGCTGTAGTTACCAGTGAAAAGAAGCTCTTACACACTCATTGATTTGGTTTTTCTTCTAATTGAAAACTAATTGCATAGGTGGTTTATCCTTTCTAATAATGATCAAAGCAGCTTCTATAGCTCTGATAAAATTGACAAACTTAACATTGAAGCATGGAAGAACTGCTCAAGTGAGAAGTGCTGCATTAGTGGGAACAGAAGAGAAATTTTCCTTTCATCGAGATTAGAAAAAAACATTAATGAATAAAACTCCTTTGCTTATTTAGCAATAAAATCTACAGCATTCTGCAGGCTTGTGCCAAATGTGTTTCTTCTCATCCTTACAATAAGAAACCTATGGTATATTTTTTTTCTTTCTTTAAACGGTTCTCTGCTTAGATGCCTGAGGTCACGGTCTTGATTTTCTTTCAGACCCTAACTGTAAACTAGAAGACAAGACAGAAGATGGAGAAGTGTTAGACTGTAAGAAAAGGCCGGATGAAGGGGAGGAGTTGGAAGAAGAAGCTGTGCACAGCTGTGACAGCTGCCTCCAGGTGTTTGAGTCACTGAGTGATATCACAGAACACAAGATTAATCAATGTCAACTGACAGGTAAACAATACTTAACACTTTGTGGCTTCTTGCATTGTTCTGTTTCTGATTCCTATTTTCTGCTTCTGATCTCCGTCCTCCTTTCTCAGCTGTTTTATTCCTGCATTTGCATGCTTAGAGGTGAGACCTTGATAAACATGTTCTGGGACAGTGTTATACTGTAAATAGGGCACTATAAATTTCCTTCATGCTGAAGGATGTATGGATAATTACTGTATTGTCATTGTATTTAAAGTGTGCTGTCTGTGTGCCTGGTTCATATTGTCCTCTTCAACTTCCCAAGTTTGCTTATATGAATATTTTCCTCAGCTGCTTGTGAACATAAGAGGATGTTTGTAAATGGGGTTTAAGTACGGTTGCATAACAGATGAATTTACACAATAGTGTGTTGTCTATGTGAGCTGGATGTTGCTTTAGTTTACTATGATAAATACAGATGTCTGTAAATGACTGTACAATAATCAGTAACTGAAAGTAGGGAGGAATTAAAGAAATTTATAGAGAGAAAATGAAATGCTAGACCTAGTCATGGAGCAAAACTGAGTGCTGATCAAATACTGCTGAGATGAATAGATTTGAGTGAATGAACCTTTAGCTGACCTGAGTTCCCCTCTGAAATGACAGCCCCCTCACATAGACATCATATGAAATCTGCTGAAGCAGTTTTACTTTTTAGATTTAATAGCTCTCTCAATGATACGTGCTGTAAGTCCAAGTAGATCAACAGAAAGATGTTCATAACACAAGGACACATTCTTTATTAGATAAAACTTTAGTTTTGGCCTCCACAGTGTAAAATGTATTTCTTGTGCATTGCTGTTATGATAAAAGCTTTTCATTATTAGAACACTGTAAACAAGGAATGACATCCTTCCCGTCTGGTAATGCTTTAATAGAGAGTGCGCATGCTCATGTTTGGAGAGCTTTTCAGGTTATTTTGGTTCCAGTAGATCCACAGGGCTAGGTCATAAGAGGATGACTTAAAGTTTAAGTAGCAGTGCTGCTCTTCAGGGTGAAGTATAAAGAGAAGGTGATCAGAAGAGGAATAAGTATGCAGGAGCTGAAGGGAAGTTGACAAAATAATGCAAATTTGCCAAACTGTTTTAATCCCAACTTTAAAACACAGAATATGGAGATCTGCTGCAGCAAGAAGTGTGTACTTTGGTTAATATAGTTATTTACCTTTTCTTGCTTTTAAAATGTTGTTATAACTTAAGATACAGTCAGTTTAGTCGTACTCTAATCTCTTCTACAAACTTCTGGAATGCATTTCTCTATATTGCTGATGGTTTCAGTCAGGATGGATGTTCTCCTTGGACTTCAACATACTCTTTACATTTTCATATCCTTTTGTTTATACTTTTATTCTTTCTTTTGCTCTGTTTTGAAAAATGGGTGGTTTCAACTTGTCTCTTCTTTTCTCAGAAGGCCTTCCCATTGCCCCCTGTCCACTGTATCTCCCATTTACTACCTCAGATCCCACTTACTCATCCCTGTGTTTCTCACTTTGATGTGATATAGCAGTTTCTCCTTTCGAGTTAGTTACTGCTCCCCCTCTATATTAAAAACTGGATTTCTTCTCTGCTTTAATTCTGCAATTGGAATGCTCTGACAAGTCCTTGCACAGTTGGATTGGGAAACTGAGGAAAAAAAAGGGGGGAAAGAGAACAGTATGTAGGAAGAGATCTGGAGCACTGGTCCTGAAAACATCCATTCTTGCTCAGAATTGCAGTGCTAAATGAGAGTGATAACAAGAACTCTGGATTAGTCAATTTGGGCTGAACATGTAAAGGCAGGAAAATATGTATCAAAGAGCGGGGCACTGAAAATTAATCTAGAAGAAAATTAAGTTCCTACAAATACCTTTGCTTCTCTTTTAAGTAAACTTGTGATAGGGAATGAGTAGAGATCAGACTGTGGGAAAGGTAAGGAAGTACATAAAAGACTGAACTGTGGATGCTTCTGGACTATCAAGTTGACACAGTCTTTCTGAAGCACCAGGATGTTACATTATTGCTCTGGTTCTCTCCCTTTGGAGGATACCCTATGAAACTAGCAGGCACCCTAAGCTATTTTTCAGTTGCTAATTTCTAAAGAAAGGCAAAAGGTTTACTAAAATTGCCTGTGTTATATGTGGAAGAGGACAGATTGTATCATCTATCCTGATGTATGATCTTTCCAGTGTGCACCTTGTCTCAGGGACTGAAGAGTCACCTGGACTGTTTAGAAAGTTTCCTATTTATTTAAAAATGCCAGGGCTGTCAGCCTCCTGAGTTTGGAGAACTTCAGAACTTAAATGTGAACTTTGAGTTTTCAAATGGCTGAGCAAGAAGCTGCGGCTTGTCTAGATCTTGCTGAGCTTTGGAGGTACTCTCTGAGATGGTTAGGGAGCTGCACTGTATGCAAGAATTTGTGGACTGTGCTTCTTGACCTAGTTGTGGGGTTATTTTCCACAGATATACTAGGAAGAGCAATAATGAAATTGGTGGAACGTTCAAGAGGGCATAACAATGGCTTAACACACCTTTTAGTAAATCCCCTGGAGCATGGAATGTGAGAGAGTGTCAGAGTATCTTGGCTGACTCTAATTCTCCCAGCCCGCTACCATGCTTGAGAATGGAGCTTTCCAGTATAGATTCTCAAATTGATACTGGGGCTTCTAGTTTTGTGTGTTCTTCTGAAGCATTAATGCTTCAGGAGGAGGAGTGGTATTGCTCTGCTGAATCTTCATTCCACTCTCATCCAAAGACAGAAATGGGGAGAAGGGAGCTGGTTATCTGGATTATTGAACAGCAGTCCCAGTCTCTCAAAGCGTCAGTCACCGTCACCTATTCAGGGCATTGTGGAAGATGAGAAGACTTTACAACCCAGTGAGATTTAGCTCTCAGGATCTTTAATTGCTTTCCTCTTGCAGATTTTTTCAAGGGAGAAGAAAAAAAGTTCTCCCCGACTGGTTCCTTCCTGTAATCTGCTATTTGAATTGAACTCATGTTCTTTTTCTAGAGGAGGGCATAGCTGATCTTTTATTCTAATGTGTGTGCTATTGATGTTTTCAATTTGGGTCTGATCCAATATCTACTGAAGTCAATGAAAAGGTTCCCATTGACTGCAGTGGAGGATGGAACAAGTCCTTTGTGAGCTATTTAGTAATATTTTTTGCTATCTGAAATTCTTGCACTGAAGCTTTCTGAAAAGGTGATGATTTATTTATGTTAATTGCTGACAAATTCTGTGATGTTTGTGAAGTACAGATAATGGATAAAAGGGAGGAAAAATTTTTAAAAAAAATTTCTTTGCAGTACTTATTGTAGTCACTGACAGATAAGATGCTGTACTATATTAATTTAGTCATTACAAAAGATTGGCAATAAAAATATGGTTTTAATAGTGTTTATCTCCAAAGTTAATGCTTTTCTCACTCTATCCTTCCTGCAGTATTTCCATTTAATAACTCATGAATCACTTGCGCATTGTCATCCTCTAAATTGTGTACATAAGTAAAGGACTCAGTTTGATTATGAATCTTATGTTCTTCCAGTATAAGACAATTTGGATCCCACTGTAGGTCTGTGCATACAGGATCAGATCTGGTGTGCTGCTGATAAACCTTCAGTTTCACTTCTCTCTTATCTCTTGGAAAGAAGCTGGACAAAAAAATAACCTTTTGCATTTCTGGTATATATGCTGCTATGGGGCACAGTTTGTCAGACACTTGCCCTAATCTTTTTCTTCACTTATTATCTCTTTCCTTTGCTCAATGCTTTATGCTGTTTGTTTCATGTTTCCATCCAAACCCAAGGGGCTGTACTCTAGGATGTCTTCCCTCCGTAGGTGAGAACTGCCTTTCATCTGCCTGTGTGTCCAAAGGCATCCATTGTAATTGAGCTTGGTTCTCTTGATGATCTTGTAGGCTGCTTTGGATTCAGAAGTTGTAATAAGAGCAATATTAGGAAAAAGAGCATCTTATGGTGCTGCTTTGCACTCAGTCAGTAATGCACTGAACATGCCAATCAACAGTGATGGAAGTGTTGGTATGCAGCAGATAGCTATCCTGAATGCCAGTAAACCTAGTGCACATTAGGTGATTTCCATACTAGCCCTGCTGGCATCACAAACTGTAAAACTTGTCTGAAAGCAGGTTACTGAATCATATGCAGCCCTAGTTTCAATACAGAGGGTGTTCTGAAGGAAAAGATCACATAATCACAGAATTGTAGGGGTAGGAAGGGACCTCTAGAGATCATTGAGTCCAACCCCCCTGCCAAAGCAGGCTCCCTACACCACGTCACACAGGTAGGCGTCCAGGCGGGTCTTGAATATCTCCAGAGAAGGAGACTCCACAGCCCCCCTGGGCAGCCTGTTCCAGTGCTCCGTCACCTTCACCACAAAGAAGTTCTTGCGCACATTCGTGCGGAACTTCCTATACTCCAGTTTCTGGAATAGATGTAAGCTATTTCTTCACTGGGAATGTTTATTTTATCGTTAGGTGATTAGATAGACCTAGTTTTATGCTTTGGGCTCTAGCTTAGTGCTAGAGGTTTGACAGGTTGAGTAAATATGTCAGGTAGAGTTGAGTCACTCGTGTTATTGCCTACCTTGTTTCTGATGCTGAAAATGTTACTTTTTACTGCTGTGAATTCCATGCCAATAAGGAGATGCAGTTCTGCTCTCCAGCTGTGGTCCGAGGGTCCCCTTATGTATCATCTGAAAATATTCCCAGCAGGTATATTGGGTACCCATTATTTTGGGTGCTGCTTTCTGTCAGCATTGGAGTATCGCCAGGCTGGTAACTTCTAGCTGAGTCAGTATTTCTGAGTTTCTGATTATGATCCTAATTCACTTTCATGGGCACTGCCCTCTCACATGGTCAATAAGCAGATTGTTACCTTATTATATGTGTAAAAACAAGAGGTTGTGCTCCCTAACAACTTTACAGAAAGCATGCATGACAAGTATCATGGGATTACCAAACAGGAGGTAATAGAGATTCCTCTATAATTGTTTCATTCTTTCCCTCTTTTGTCATCTTCTTAGTGCTCAAGAATCTTTCATCTTTCTGAATGTGTTAGTAGTGCTGGGGCCATCTCCTTCACTAGAAGACTTGAAAACTTTCTGAGGAATTTTGTCCCAGTGGATGTATGTTGTACACAGTGAGACTACAAGATAAATCTTGTGAGCATTTGAAGTTGTCATGGCTTGGTATCCTAGCTAGAATTGTTCTTGCTGGTAGCAACTACTGTCCACTGGTTTTCATTTTTCACCATCTGTACGGTGAAAAGATACATGGCAAGGGTCCTCAATCATTTCTGCAGGGAAAAAAAATAAAATTTGAGCTTGATAAAAGTGCTTCTGAGGACAAGGACCCTAAGAAGTTAAATCTATGATGCTCCAAAAGCATATTCATCAGCCTCAGTGCAGCCAGTGGCACACTGCCAAGCACTGTTTGCCAAGTACAGTTACTTCACTTGAGAGTCACCCTGTTTCTCTTGAGAATTCCTGCACCAAGGACTGCATATGGATTTTATATTAAATGGTTATTGAATGAAAGATAAACAGTGCTTGGACTGAGGACTTGAGCTTAGGCCTCTTTTTCCCTAGAGGATTTCCCAGTTGCTGTTCTACAGAGACATACTTCTACTTTTCCATTTGCTTTAGATCACAGACTTCAGACTTCTTTTCTGCAAAATGACATTCTGCTCGACTGGGAGTGGAAAATGGACTCTCTCCTCCAGTTTTTCATCCTCAGCCAACACACATGGTTCAACACACTTCTTTGAGTTTGCAAGTGGTGGACTTGCATCCTTCCAGAATTACATGATCCAGGACCCATGTCAGCAACTCCAAGTCTTTGATATTTGGGTAAAATTGGGAATAGGGTAATAACTACATTTTCTGTCTCTAAAGATCATAGTATCAAACTCAGCAGTGAGCAATTATGTAGCTGTTCTGTGAAGCAGCCTTCTGTGAGACTGGGCTTCCAAACATGCCTATTGGAGTAACCCTGTCGTTAGACTCCTGTGCATTACAGAATAACCAAGGCTAAAATCATGGTAGTTTGTGGAATCTGCTTCATGGAACTTTATATGCATAACTTTATGCTCCTTGGGAGGATAGATGAAGGTCTTGATAATTGCACTCATAGGTGTTCATAACAAAAATGCGTAAACGCTTTGTAGGTATCTTTGAATTGCTCAAATGAGGGGAACTTCAGTGCTCTGGACCTCAAATCTGTGACAGTAGGCTGCACAGCCCTCTTGTTCTTCAGAACCCATGAACTTACCTTGTGAGACAATAGGTCCATGATGAATGGCCAACATGGGCAGTGAGGCATAAACTCCTCCCTCTTTTGCTCAGAAACCATTAATCTCTGCTCTTGAGACTGTTAATAAGTCATAAAACCAATAGATTTTCACCTCCTGAGTATTTTAAAAGCGGCATGGTGTACTTCCTGACTTGTCTGTCAGTGACCCCTTGTAAATGAAGGCAACCAATGTCTTTATCATGAAACTGATACTTTTGACTCGAGGAACCCCTGTAATAAACCTGTTGATAAGTACTGGTTGTAAATTGCCAGAACTCTTGCTCTGTTTGAAAGCAGACAAGGAAGCAAGTGATGGTTCCTTCTAGTATACTTTCAATGCTTCTTTTTCATCTTTCACTTACATTTTCCCCTGACTTTTGCTTCCTGTTTTCCTCTTACATTAGCCGGATTTTTTCCCTCGCAAAAAAAGAAAATGAATCCATTGCATCACGGACAGGGGGCTGGCATATCTAGTTGCATCCACAAGGGCTTCAGAGGTGTGACCCTGAGCTTGCATGAGTGCAGAAAGTTCTTTTCCTATCTCTAATGTCCCTAAACATCTAGAAATTAAGGGGGCTGGCCCAGTACCATGGACAGAGACAACTCCTCCTATGTCAAGGCATAGATGTGAGCATCATGGATTGCTGAGCCAGAGAGGTAGTACTCTACTCAGCTAAGGGGATTCATGTAGACATCTCCTGAGCTGTAGTTACAGGTTTGTGGTACAACTGTCTCTCAGCTATATTTTACATGTAAATAGTCTAGCAGCATATTTGGTGCTATTAGGGTTCACCTTGCAACAATCCAGGCCTTATTAGGTGAATGAAACCTGGCAGCAGAGATGGCCAGGGTTCTGTTAAATGCATCAAAGTATTCAGTTCTGGCCACAGTATCAATCCAATCATCCTGGGACTTGAGCATCATGCATTTGAACCGTGCTTTTGTCTACTTCTGTTCAAAGCTTCTTAGTAAGTACTCTTTTGCTGAGGGAATGAATATGGAGGACAACAGCACTTGGTTCTTGGCTCAAAGACTCCTCATGCCTGTCAGTCAGACTGTTTTCCAGCATGAACTTCAGAAATTTTGGTAACAATATATCTTACTTCAGTGTCATCTCCCCAGTTCCTGCTCAGTGATAGGACTTATGGTTGTAGTCCTAAGCTCTGCCACAGGACATGGCTATGTAGTACTTTTTGACTTAGGGCTATGAGACCATCAATTTGATGTACTTGACATACCATTGTGGGTGACTTTAAAAGCATTAGGTCGCTTCCAGGGGATGGCTATAATAGCATTGCAAATAATTCCTCTACTAGTTTTGATATTTCTTAGTTATCAGACTAGCTCTGCACAATTGCCCCTGTCTCCAAGTAGTGGCTTCCCCAGCTCCAAAGCTTTTTCAGACTTAGCTCAAATGTCTCCCTGGTACTCTGTTGAAAATCTGCCTTAGCTGGATATAGGACTTCGCTTTATTACATTGACAGTCTGTTGCTGCATTTATTTATAACTGCTGCTGGGTGTTCTAAAGGTCAAGCCATTTCCTCACAGAGTGTTTCCAAGTGGGCAGTGCAGGGTATCTCTCTGTGTTACCATTTGGCTACTATACCTTTCCCGTTGAATATTAACCTTGATCTCCCATTGCTCGAGTGACACTTCCTCCTGTTGGAGAAGAGGGTCCAATTTCTGAGATCTGCCAGGTGATGACATGAGGTAATCCACTGACCTTTATCAAGCACTTGTGTGGAGGACGTAACTGCCAGAGCTTATTCCAGTTTTGTGAGAACAGTAGTATAATCACTATTTGATCTATGCATCTGAAATTCCTATTTCTCATTGTCCAAGGAAGACAGTTGCCTGCAGGGGAGGGGGTTGGGGTAGGGAGAGTCATCAACACTGGCACATATGTGAAGAAGGAAAAATAGTCATTACTTACCCTATGATAACTATGCTGCTTCCAATTACTGCTGTAATCAATATGGATCCTGTGGCCAAGCTTGTCTTGCTTTTCACTGTCCTTAGTAATACAGACTTTGAATTGTAAAGCTGATGCTGATACAGGGTCATAGCTACCCTGACCTTTATTCAGTACAATGGGAATTCATGTGTGTGATTCTAATAGATGCACTATTAAAAGTAAAATAATGATCGCAACTTGCATTCATGCGCATATGTACACCTACAGTCCATGTTCACTACAATATTTCAGAGAATCAGTTTCTGTAAATAGTTGTTCTTTATTACATGCTTCTGTTGTACCAGAATGTTTATAATATATTGTTAACGTATTACAAAATGTGTCTTGTTGCCATGACAAACTTGTCTTTTTAAGCAGTGAATTTCTTCCACCTTCTAAAATTATTTTCTTGAAATACTTGCTGTTTTTATTATTGGTGCTTGCTTTAATTACCATTTAGAAATGAACAGAATGGGAGGTACAACGGATTATCATTAGTTATATATTCAGCAGTTAAATTCATAGCTTGAAAGCCAAATGTAACAAAATGCCCCACAGCTCTTTTACACTTTGCTTAATACAGCTGTAGAAGAGCCTTAATTCATGTTTATACAATCAGTTATAGAGTATTAAAGCTTCTGAGTGATATGGTTGTTCACTAACACATAACCTCTGTGGGCTCAGTTTATCCTTCCAAGCATCATCTGAGGGGTGTAACAACAAAACAAAACAACAACACAAAGCCTCTCTTTATGGAAAAGAGAATTGCTGGAGGTGAAAGGCCTTCAAGGACACTCCATTCCCTTTGTGGCCTTTGCCTTATAACCTGACTAGGGTGATCGTAAAACCTCTGCTGCTTCCATAAAGTAACTTTTTAGAAGGGTTAGTTTTAAGTTTTATTAGTACATCCAAAATGTTCTGAGCTGTACTTTGTGCTTTTTGAGAAAGACACCTGCTATATCAAATACTCCATTGTGATATTCCACTGTGACGTTCAGATCGAAATTTAGCCCTAGCAGTGTGCAGTGTTCCCAGAAAACACTGGAATCTGAAAGCTCTCCTGTTGTTTTTTGTTGTTGTTTCTTTCTTTCTTTTCTTTTTCTTTCTTTCTTTTTTTTTTTTTTTTTTTATTGCAAGGCACCAGATATGCCATTAATCTCAACAAGTCATCCGAAATGACTGATAGTTGAGGCAAACTCTTAATGTGAACCCTTAGTATTCCTAATTTTATATCCCTCTACTTCTACTAAGAGGTCATAGTCCTTAGCTGGGGATATCATTTGGGAATGCTGTAGTGTAACTGAAATCTATGACCTCTTAATAAGCATCAAGAGAAAGAGATGGGGATCATTCTACAACATGCCCTGGGGGTGCTTTCCCTTCAAGAAGGCAAGCTGAAACTGTTCAACTTTTTTCTTTCTTTCAGTTTTTTACCTTCAGGGGGAAATTGATCGATTTGGAGATGATTATTCCATAATCTCTGAATTTTTCTTCTTCTACACTGCAATGGGAACTCCTTGAAGTTTAAAGGGGTTGTGTCTCCTGTGTGTGCTATGGAATGAACCCAAGGAGTTTATGGGGACAGCAGTTCTTTTAGCACAGTTAGAGCAATAGTAGGAAAGTTTGGAACTGAAATACCAGGAGAGTATGGACAGAAAATGGAACATTTTTAGATAAATTTGTTTGACTAAGTGTCATCACTTATCTCAATGGATGCTTCATTTGGGATTTGTTTTGTGGTATGGAACATGGGGTTTTCTGAAAAATGTGAATGTATAGAAGACATGTTGGAACTGAGATTTCTCCTAGTAAATTGAGGGAAACTAGGAAGGTTGAGCTGGCAGTCAACTTCTAAAAAACTTGAACATGACGAGGAGTATTTGATACTGATTAAATAATAATATGAAATGCTGAAAGGTGATCTATGAATTTTGGATTAAATTTACTCTTTAATATAGTTTGTTGAAGTTATGTTAAGTTTGTACACATACAAGTAAAGTGATTTAATATTTTTGTCTGCAATATTTATGAAGCACATGATATATAGTAAATTATTTTGCCTGTGTATAAATAAGGATAGTATGTTTTTGGAACAAGGAATGAATTGCAGTGCTTTCAAATGTCTTTAGAAATAAAACTCTGTATAGGATAGAGTCATGGACTGGCACTTCATCGATATCCCTAACCATGACCAGAAGTAGTGTCTCGTTTGTTTAGCGCTGCATCCCAGCAGGAAGTGCAGTCTAATGACTGGAGGAAGGTTGGGTGACTCATGCGGGGGAGGCTGGAGAAGGGTCAAGTTTTCCAAGTGCTTTACAAATCTACCAGCTGTAAAAGTGATGGATAGGGAAATAAATGAAACGGCAGTTGCTGATTTACCTTTCTCTGACAAATGTAGGCTTCAGCATGTGAGTACATAACACATACATTTTTCTGTTAACACATAAACGAACATTAATATTTGTTTCAGATGCATGCATTTATTTCTCATTGCTATTATCTGATTTCAGTATGTGGTCAGAAGCGATGCTTGGATTTTTGCAAAAAAATGTAATGTGTTTGATCTTTCCTGTACAATCAGTTTCTAAGCAACACATCCTTTGTCCTGAACTATTTTAATATTTCAATAACTGTAGGTTTCTGTATGATTCTAATTATTCTTCTAAACTGCATTTCAAATACTTTGAACGGTTTTAATGTTTGCTTTTGATATGATGTTATGATTAGAATATTTCACGTTACAGAACAATCTTTCCTTTCCTAAGAATCTGTGTAGCCTGAGTGGAGAATGTTTTTCAATTTAAGTCCATCAGTTGCAGGTTTTAATCTTTGCTTCACCAAGACCAATGGAAATGTCATTATTATGTTCATTGAGGGCAGGATTTCTACTAGTGAGTTCAAATACTCTTTGGATTGTGTTATTGCTCTCAGGATTTTTCTCTGTGGCACTCAGATCTCTGCCTTTCCAACACTCTTTTCAAAATACTCAGTACTTAACAAATGTAATTCCAAATAGCTTTTCCAAAAAAGCTGACAGTCAGTGGTATTAACCCTGTAGTCACAAGTGCTTTCCCATGGTGCATTAGTCTGAAAGAAGTAAAGCTCCCCTTGTCTGCCATGATGCCAGGTGCTTTCAAAAGCAAAGGATGAGGAAATGAAGAATGAGATTTGTCTCATTAAAAGTAGATACTGCCACTTCTGTGACCTTCTCCACCTGTCATTGTCTTTGATTTTCTCTTGTTATTTCGTATGCTTATTCTTGCTGCTAAGGCACTACTTTTTTCCTCTTGTTGTCTTTATACTTTCCATGCTCTTACTGAGTGTTTCTGTAGGTGTGCTTTTAGTTCTGTCGTATTTTCAGCTATCAGCAGGTCAGGTATCCCTGCAGTTCTCCCTTTGGCTGAGAAGGGTGGAGATGATTTTCTCCATTGTTTCAGCATCCTACTGCGTCTCTCCTTCTTGTCTGTTCTCCCTCCTTTTTCACCCTTCACTTTTCTACTGTTTGTTCCTTTTTGCCTCTAGGATCTCCAGAATAGTGCTACTATTCACATTGGGTACTTCAGTAGGAAAAGCAGACTGCAAAACTCATTCAGTATACTTAGTTTCATTCTGCAGGCTCTGCTGGACTAAATTTACACTGCGTTTTGTAGGAACCAAAAACATAGATGCGGTATGCTCAGGTCTACAGCCCATCTTGTTATTTCCATAGTCATTCATTAAGGTGGTCTCCTTCTTGATTTGGTCACTTTTTAGCCATTTTTATTAACATTCTGACTTCCTTTTAATGCTTCCTATACCATAGTGGATAGAACTGAAAATACCATGTAATGTTCCCAAATTGTGGGAACATTTGTCCCTAGTATGTTTGGTAATCTACAGAACTTATATTTTTTCTCAAATTGTAGGCATACTTGACCTTGATTTATTGCTGGGGATGAGTTTGCTTACTTTGAGTTGGCTTTGTGAGAGGCTATTGACTTTTCTGTCGCATTTCAGTTATTAGTCAGTGCCAAAAGTGCTCAAAATTACTTGTGTAGTTCTCCTCTATGGGTGCAGAAGTAGGCCCAATGCAATTTAATGGCTAAGTTCTACCTGTTGCAAAATTCATAGGCTTCAGTACAAAATCAAAGAAAAATTATCTTTTCTGTAAGTCCCACAGATCTTTTCATAGAATATTTTTGAAACTGCACCTCAGTTAGTGGATCTGATTATGTGAGCATGGTGAAAGGGTCTACTAGATGTAACTGGTTAATAAATAATTGTTCAGTATGTCAGTATTGTTTTTCACATGTGGGACAAGATTTGCATTTGATACGCCTTAAGAACTGTACAATACCTCTCACTCTCTCTCTCTCTATGCTCCGAATCTTTTTTACAACTCTTTATCTACAGTACCATGAAACGTCGCCAGCACTGCAGATGATAACTAAGACTCATGAAACATAGTAGGGAGAAACAGGAAGCTCTGGCCAGGAATAATGTGGCAAATCTGCTCTTGTGAAAAATGCCACAGAATCTTTGCAGCCCACAAAAAGCAGATCACACTTCAGTTTCTTAAGGCATAATGGGTGGTCTGTTTTATGCCCTCATTGCCAAAAAATGGCCAATGCTTTGTTTTTCAGGTGAGGCGGTGCCCCAGCCATTGGTAGGAAAACTGCACCCACATGCAAGGGCTTTAAGTCCCGCACCATTCTGAATCATGGGGTCGAGGAGGTGGTTCAGGGTAGTGTTTAACCCTAATCCTGGCCCTCCCTTTTCTCCTTACCTCTGTTCTCTGGGAGTTCTAGCACAATATTTTGACTTGTGAGCCTAGAGGGTTGACTGTGTGGCAGACACTTAAGGTAATTATGGGCTTACTTATACATTTTACTGTCAAATTACGTAATTTTCGATAGAGGGCATAATATATGCTTTCTAATACACACTCTTTGAGGCTTGGGGTTCTGCCTCCTTTTAGATAGCTTAAAAGTCAAACCACGTGTTGTTACAGACCTTGGTATGATTGCCATGAAATGTGTTTAGCGTTCCTCCCTTTCCTTCCGTAACATTCTAGGCAGAATTAATGAAGAATGCTCTGTGGACAAAAAGGTTGGATCTGAAAATTTTTTACTGTAATATGTGGAATGTGTTTACTAAACTGTGGAAGCTATTAGGGGTACAGGAAAGGTTTCATGTTTTGGTAGTCAGTATGCTTTTAGTGAATTGAGACATGGAATAATCATTCTTCCATCAGCCAAGTGTAGTGAATGTGGTTTGCAAACCGAGTATTATTTGCATAGTTTATAGGCTTGCTGGCTATGAAGTGTATATATTTATCAGAACTATGTGTCTCCTTCTGAGGATGGAAAACATGCAGAACAGAGGAAGTCACCTCTTAGAAACGAAAAGAACATTAATTTTTTTGCTATTGACTAAAATTAAATTTGGATTAACATTGCAATTGCATTTGATGATTGGAACTTAAGAAATGCTACTTTGAGTGTAAAATTTGTTCTGAACATCTCTCATACTCTTATGGAATTGACTTTTTGAATGAGACAGTGACATGTATCTTCAGCAAGCATCTTTTTATAGAAATAGATATTCCAACTTTTGATGGACTCTAAGTTCATTGTAGCATTCTTTCTACATCTTTCTTGTGCGTTGTTTTACATGCTGGATAAAAGAGTCTTCGTTCTTACTGCTTCTTAATAAGCAGCTCAGTCAGATCAGAAGAAGAATTATTGTAAGTTAGATTGCATTTTAGCTTTAGGGACGTGCCTCCTATTCTGACTTTTTAGTTGTTTTTTTGTCTAATGGTGTAAAGGTATTGTATGCTAAAGATTCAATATGATGTATGTTTCAATGTAAAACATGATTTGTAATTAACTTTTCTGCTAGCATTTTGTCTGTGGGGAATGTTAGTAGTCTTCATTACTTTTTCTCAAGAAATGTTCCATCAACTCCCAGGTCCAAAAAGTGTCCATTTTTGTACATGGATAGCTATCATATGCTGGTGAAGTGTTTCTAAAATAACACGTAATGTTATATTACCATGTAAGACTGTAGCATTCTCCTTTTCCAGACCTTACAAGTGTAATCAGGCATGCAGTATTTTACAAAATGCTAAGACTGTCTGAGAAAAATGCTTTCAGGATCTCACAGTTCAGTCCCTGCTTTTATTCTCTTTTTAACGTAGACCTGGCTCAAAGTAAGTAGTTCAGTTGAAGTTCATGCAGTGAGTGGATTTATCATTCAAAGATGAGTAGCTAAGTAAAGTTACCTCACCTTAAAGTTTGCAGCTCCAAAAGTGATCTCATAAAATGTGTCCTCATATGTTCTTTGGCTCTTTCTATGAGCTAGAGCAGGAAGAAAGAAAGAAAGAAGGAATCAAATCCCTTCTTTCCAAACTGAGGCATGCTTTGTAGTCTGTTTTCCCCCTTGATATTTAAAGTTGAAGCCAATCATTAAGCCTACTTGTTAAATATTCTGTGTCTTATCTTTCTAAACTTTTGTCTTCTCTCTCCACTTTTCATTTAGTTCTTAAGTTTCTTACTTTTCTTCCTTTCTGTTTAATGTTTCCTTACACTGTGGAAGAATCTTGTCCTGATAGAAAGAGAGATGCTTCTATCTGATTTCTGATAAGCAAATTAATGCTAGAGGTTGCTCCTTTATGAAGAAAATAAGTTTGAAGTCCACTGATTTCTTCTATTGTTAAACCATGAGTGGATGTTAAGCTTTTTAAAATGACTGATCCTGAAAAGCCAGCCTACGTGAAAGCACTTTCACAGAGTGCATAGTTGAATGTGGAAGGGACCAGGCAGTAGTAGATGAATTAGACAAATTACTATCCCTTTTTGTAAGTAATCACTTACAGTCAGAATCTTCTGGTTTGTGCAGATAATAATGTCAGTGTTTTCATTCAAAGGCACACAGTTCTTTTTTTTCCTACTACTTATTTTTTTTTTTTTTTTTTATTTTATTTTTTAATAACTGGGAACTTTATTTCTACTTTGTACTCACTGGTGAGGAAATACTGAATGTGCCTCTCTTAAATCCTTCCTGTCTGGGGTTTTACTCCCAATGCGACTCTATCTTTTTGCCTTACAGCCTTTGATGTGTTTATTCTCACACTTATCTCAGTAAAGTTGGGGAGATCTAAGGGTGCTTAAAACTTAAATAAAAAAAAAACCAAAAACCTGAGCTTAATCACTTAAGATGAGATATAGGTGCTCACATCCAAAGCTGTGACCCTGAAAAGCTTTGCTGAGCTCTTACGTCCTCAAAAAGATACTTTGCTGGCACACTTAATGGTCTCTTGTCTCATCTTGAGCGTAGAAGTGCTTTTGAATTTTTTTCTCTAAGCTGTGGACAATACAGAAATTAGTGCCACACTGAAAAGCAGAAAACTTCACTGAAGATTTTAACTTCACCGGTAAAGGGGTAAAAGTAAGCAATTTCACAGGATATTAATCTTTCCACATTACCTCTTTTTTTTCTTTTTCTTTTGACCATCCCGGTACTTGTTCCAGGCTGTCAGTGAAGGAATCTTTTGCATATCAGTGAAATGATACACCAGAGAATTGTCATTCAGGAATAATCCACTTTCAGATTTGAGGGGCTTGAAGATGCAAAGGCTATTTCAAAAGGAAATGTGACAAATGCAATACTAATAATACTACCTTTCTTGTTCAGGTTGTTCTTAAGTAGCATGGTGAAGTTCCAGTGCAGGAAATGCTGCTGGAGATCCTCTGGAGAGGAGTGAGGAATGGAAGATATGAAGAGGGCATTCTTTTGTTCTGTGGTGTTCAGTGGTGTTGAAGTGGTGTTTTCAATGTTCTTTGAAGATCCCAGGTTTTCTCTTTGGCTTAGATAGGAAACGGTATGGATAAATGACATTCCAGGGATGAAATTACTGTTAGAATGCAGAAACTAGGTGATCATCGTGGTCCTTTTCAACCCAGGCCATTCTATGTTTCTGTGGTTACTTGGAAATGGCTCTTCAATATAAGAAATTTTGCACATGTATTAAATGTATTCTGGGGAAAAAATCAAAGGATATTAAATTGTGTAAGGAAGATGAAGTGGAGAATGTGTTTGCTAAAATCCGTAATTGCTGAATGAATATCTTAATAGCTGAAAGGATGTGGAGGTGTCCAAACCCCTTGTCACTTTGCTCCAAAAGTTAACAAAACAGTCCTCTGTTCCTATATTTTCACCACCACTCAGTTTAAGTTTATGAAACTTAGTAGAGTTTAATATTTTGTGAATACACGTGACAAGACAAAACAGTGAACAAGACTGTATCTGTGTGCTTTTAAGGAATAGTGAATGCAGTATTAGCATCCAAATTGAGATAACAAAACTCTAAACTTCAACATAGGCACCTCAAAATACTCCACAAAAATAAACCTTTTCACAAAAAGTAGAAGTCAGGTGTTACTGTGGTAGGCTTCTTCAGCCCTTTTGCAATTACTTACTGATCCTTGCAATAGTAAATGATGAAGTAAATACCTGTGGAAAGGCCATGTATTCATCACAGTAACCAGATTAATTTGGAACTCTAAGCTAGATATGCAAGTCTGCTGAAGTAAAGGGATGCTGTACCCAATAGGCAGTGAACATTGATGCCCCTGTAATGTTACCCAGAATTTCCATTGTGGTCTGCAAATCAAAAGGGAAAAGGGAGATGAATAAGAAAGGTGTATGGCGTAGAATGGGGTAGATTTCAGCACAGAAATTCTTGCAGTAGTGAGTAGTAACTGTGTTAAGTCTGTATCCTGTGATATGACATAGAGTTGTATTAACTTGTGAGCAAACGAACTCTTTCTCAGGATGCTGCTTCTGTTCCAGGGCTGGCAAGATCCCCAGTAACTTGACTGTTTTTTCGCTTGCTTTAATGCACAGTGTTGATACACCAAGTCTGTGTATTTGATTTGAGAAGGACAGAAATGTGCTGGTTTTTCACTTAGTTGTTGATGTTGTATGCTGTCTGGATAGCATGACAGTCCTTTCATAGATTCAGCTCTTTGAAATACGGATTTCTGTGGTTTCACATCTGTGTCCTCTGAACTTGGCAGGTGACTGAATCCAGAAGACAGGCTTCTTCTTCTTTTTTTTTTTTTCTTTTTTTCTTTTTTTTTTAAGTCACTGCAGATGGAGGTGTTGTTAACTTGTAATGTGTTGCTCAGACCATCAAATTTGTTTGTTCACTGTTGGCCTCTGCTGTAGGTTAGAAAAGTGTACAGGCAACTTTCTGAACAGGGGAATGGAATTCAGTCTGTTAGCACAGTCATGCGCTCATTACAGTGTTTCATTTTATATTCCATTTTTCCTTGTTAATTTGATCCTGTCAGTAGTTAAAACCAGGTAATTTGATCCAGAAATGATGTGAATCATCTATGGAGAATTGAAGCGTACGGAAATTTAACATGAAAGAGAGACCTGTCTTGCACCTGTTTTTCTGCACCAGTATACAGTGACCCTAGAGAAGTTAAACAAGGAATTTTCTTTTGAAAGAGAAGGCAGAATTTCTGCATGATATTAAGGAGAAAAGAGCCTCAGGGAGGATCTTTCAATCACTCTGAGCTGACAAAATGCTCCAGAGCAGCACAGTCCACTTTTTCTGTCACGTTGAAGAATGGAGACACAGTTCAAGGGTGTGCTGTTAGTATTGCCAACCCAAACTTCAAGTGTGTGTGTGATGGAGAGGACCCTGCTGTAGACAGCAAGCTCAGCTTCTCATTTGTAGCAACTTGAGAATACTAACAGGTCTTTTCTTGAGATCTTATTAAAGGTAAGACTCAGAAAATTCTTGAGGAAATTTGAATCATTGAATTATTTGTCATTATTTTAAAACTTGAGCATACTGACTTCTTCTTAAGTATAGAAAACGGAAACAAAGGAGAATAACCAGGTGAAGTATAGGCACTTCTGCCACCTTTATTATCACCCTCTGCCTTGCTCAGGTGCTGTTCACAGTTACCTGGACTACTATCCGACTTGTGCCTTGAGGACATCTACAGTGCTCATGAGACAAGACTTTATGGAGCAGACTTGCACAGCACTCTGCTTCAGAAATGAAGTGATTGCTGGCCATAAGAAATCAAAAGGGAGCATTATATTACTTCCCACTGCAAACGTGATCTGGACCAACAAGCTGTAACCTGCACTGACAAGAAAATTAGCCTCGCCACTGTATTTTAAGGAGGAAAAGCATTTTTCTATAAGATGTAAGGCAGTTCTTCTCTGTAAGTCTGGGCGATTGCCATATCGTCAGATATAGGGTGAACAGGAAACTACAGAATGGTTCTAGTCAGCTACTTTTTGATACATCTGTGTAATTGATCAAACGTGTCTTTTGTCAATCTGAAAACAGAATGAACAAAGGAGATGGTCTCCTACATAGTTCTCAGTGAAGCAGATAATCTTGGTTCACTGAGCAGTATATAATAATGATACACTTTTGGTATCAAATGGCATGATAAATGCTTGATTCTTACTGCATATGGGGAACATGCCTCCTCCTACCTCAGCCACAGCAGCTGAGTATGACATCTATAGCTTCCATGACTGAAGAGGCTGAGAACGCATCGTAAGGGAGGAAGATTTGGTGGAACCTCAAGATAGGCATGTGTAGTCTGACTTGACAAAAAGCCTTGTGCAAGAACATATATGTAAGCTTATTTTTTTCAGTTTATAAAACTATGTGCCAGGGTTTATAAAAATGGGAGCAGTAATTAGGATCAGTATGTAAATGCCATTTAAACTCTCCACAGTTATCCCATATCTCAGACATCTGATGTGTGACTCCCATTTACAGAGAAGGATCATGAAGAGGATATGGGAAACTACAGGCCCATCAGCCTGACCTTGGTGCCAGGGAAGGTTAGGGAGCTTATCATCTTGTGTGACATGGCATGGCATGTGTGAAATAGCCAGGGGATCAGGCCAGTCACCATGGTTTTGTGAAAGGCAGGTCCTGCTTGACCAGTCTCATCTCTTACGATCAAGTGACCCACCTGGTGGAGGAGAGAAAGGCTGCTGAATAGTCTACCTAGACTTCAGCAATGTCTTTGACATTGTCTCCCACAGTATGTTCCTAGAGAAGCTGGTAGCCTATGACTTGGACAGGTACACTCTGCTGGGTGAAGAACTGGCTGGAGGGCTGGCTCAGAGAGTGGTGGTGAATGAAGTTAAATCCAGCTGGCGACTGGTCATGAGTGTTGTTTCCCAGAGGTTGGTTTTGGAGACTATCCTGTTCAGTAACACTGTTGATGACCTGAATGAGGGGATTAACTGCACCCTCAGTAAGTTTGCAGTGACATCAAGAAGGGAGGAAATGTTGATCTTCCTGGGGTTAGGAAGGCCTGGCAGAGGGATCTGGACAGGCTGGGTAGCTGGGCTGAGGCCAGTCAGATAAAGTTCAACAAGACCAAGTGCCAGGCCCTGCACTTTGGTCACAATCACAGGCATCACTACAGGTTAGGAGCAAAGTGGCTGGAAGACTGTGCAGAAGAAGTAAATTGGGGATGTTTGTCAACACCTGGCTTGTACATGAGCCAGCAGTGTGCCCAGGTGGCCAAGAAAGCCAGTGGTATTCTGTCTTGTATCAGAAATAGTGTTCCCAGCAGGAGCAAGGAAGCGATAGTTCCTCAGCACTGGTGAGGCAGCACCTTGAGTGCTGTGCTCAGTTTTGGCTATAAGACATTAAGGCTCTACAGTGTGTCCAGAGAAAGACAATAAAGCTTTGAAGGATTTGGAGCACAGTGGGAGCTGGGATTGTTCATTATGGAGAAGGATCAGGAAAGACGTTATAGCTCTCTACAACTCCCTGAAAGGAGGTTGTGGAGGAGGTGGGGATGGCCTCTTCTCCCACATAAGCAGTGAAAGGACTAGAGGGAATGGCCTCAAGCTGCACCAGGGGAGATTCATGTTGGATGTTAGGAAAAATTTCTGCTCTGAAAGTGCAGCCAGGCACTGGAACAGGCTGCCCAGGGTGGTGGTGGAGCTACCATCCCTGGAGGTATTCAAGAAACATTTAGATGTTGAACTAAGAGACATGATTTAGTGATGAAATATTGGTGGTAGGTGGGTGGTTGGTCTGGATGATCTTGGAGGTCTTTTCCAACCTCGGTGGTTCTGTGATTTTATATGTAGGTTGCTCTGAAAGTAATGCTTCCTATTTATTTCCCTGGAAAATGCAACAGATACAAAGAGCACAATAACACTTTTATATAGAGAAAATTCTCTGTTACAAAACACTATTTTTTTTTTTTTTTTTTTTTTTTCCAGCAAGTCACCACCATTAACCAGTATGTGTGAATTAGCAGATTAATATATTCTTCATTTCATAGCGTGACAACTGTGCATAGCTGTCCAGAACGTGGCTTGTCTTCTACTGAAATGCACCACCCACCACCTCACTGTGCTCACATCCACTGTTTGGTCTCTATAAACGTTCAATAAGTGTCAATGAAAGTAATATTTTCCTCAAAGAGGAATTCTGTTTCTCACCTTTGCTTCATACATACTTCCATGTCAGACACCATTTTGTCACACAGTGCTTCTGCTGCCATCTCTCACACAGCAACAAAATGTAATGACGTACTGGCAGAAAGGTTTGACTTCTATTGCCATAATACTAATACCCACCTAATATCCACATCTGATGTCAGGGGCCAACATCATGAAATAAGAGGCATTACTTTCAGAGATGCTCTTATATATTTCATAGCTTTCTTTCTTTTTTGCTTTTGTCCTCTAGCACATTTTAGCCAGTGCACAACCCACACCAAACTGGCTCTCCAGAATCAAATCTAAACTGTGATGAAATACAAGAAATGGAATTTATGTAATTGCAGACTTTGCAGAGGATACCTGCCAGCTTTTCAGGAGCTTACCAGAGTAGTTCTCTTTGCACAAACCCCCTCAAAAAATATTTCTTCTGTCAGAAGCCCCAGATTAAGTAAGGCTAATGGGTGAGAACAGAAGAGCAAGCTGTGGCTGAAAAGAATTATGAGAATAAAAGTAGATGACACAACACAGAGCACTGATGTTCCTTCTCTAAAACTGGACTTCTGCATCTTCAATCAGCTGAAATTTTGAAGTGTTTGTAGTAATCAAATTCTGTAGGAGAATACAGAAGTAATCTGTACTTCAGTCTGTATATTGAGTCATGATAGTGCCTGGTATTGTGCAAGAATCATAGAATGGCTTGGGTTCAGGGGGGCCTCAAGGGGTCATCTAGTTCCAACCCTTCCCCCCAGCCTTGGGCAGAGTTACTAACTGCTGTGATAGAATCATAGAAAGGTGTAGTTGAAAGGGTCTTCAAAGACCATCCAGTTACAACCTCCCAACACAGGCAGAGTTCCCTGTCAAGCTTTAGATCAGGTTGCCAGGGCCCTATCTAGCATGGCCTTGAATACTTCCACGGATGACATCCACAAACTCTCTGGGCAACCTATTCCAGCACTTTGCCACCCTCTGTGAAAAACTTCCCCCTCACATCTAATCTAATCTAATCCTGTATAGCCAGAAACACAAAAACCCAATGGGATCTCAGCTCACCACTATGGAACTCAGGTGTATTTGCCCCTTTAGAAGAGTCAGTGTGATCTTTCTTCTGCCTCTGGGAACTAAATGTGACTCACTGCCAGTACTCTGAGCTGTGTTGAATATCTCGCCTTCCCCTAAATCTTGGTCCTGGAAAAGCACACATAAATCATTCGGCGTTACACACAGAAATCAGAATAATGCGGAATCTACAAGCCATTTCTTCATGTATGAAGTGGCCAGGAAGGATGATGTCAGGAAACTGCATGGTACCCCACAAGAAAGCACTCCTAGGCGAACAAGCAGTAGTCATCTTAGAAGGAAAACAATACATAGAGTCACTGCGTGTCTCCATACATTATTTTCTCAGTGCCCATGGGACCACAGATGAGTCAGCAACAGTTCATGGTTTGTAGTAACAAAAGTAGCTGACAATTGTAACAAAATCAGTATGGATGCTTGGTTCTCATCCAGGGCCAGCGGGAGGTTCTCAACCAACAAAGCCAATGCAGTCTAGTCTATCAGGACATCTGTTGCTTATGAGGGGAGCGATGTAAACAAAGAACAGCCCTTTCTTGTTTTATCTGCTCATTAACAATGTGGTGCCTTGTGAACCGTAAACATACAGCGTGTGTTAGTTACTGGCTTTGGTGCTGATTATACTGTTGTCTGATAGGAAGTCTCTTGTTTTAAGATACTTACATTGTTGTGGGAATAAAGGACAGGAGTGGGCCTGCACCACTAAGGTGACCAGCTATCCTAGGGTATGGTATCAGTAGTGTCTAGTTTTCATACTCCATCAGCAGCATAATACTGGAGGATCTCGCTCACAGTGAGGCCCCTACTGAAAGAGAGAAGCCACGACTATACTGGGCCTCAGGGAGACAGCAGATGATGCTGAGGCTGTCACCAAAATGTCCTTGTGGGAACAAGGAATTTTTAAAATGAGAAGTAAGAGCTCACGGGAAGCAAATTTTGCCATACTGCAGAGGAGAGTTCTCTCCAACCTGATGAGAAGATTCCTTTCCTGAACTCCTTATTAGGTGATTGATTCAACCCTCTGGGTGTGGGTAAACACTACCAGCAGGCACCCAGAGGAGAATGTCCCACCCACACTTTGTGCTAATTGTGACCAATCTCCATTACTCTGTAAGAAGATGAGAAAAAAGCTTCACAAGTCAGGTTATACAAGTCAAGAAAAAGAAGAACTCTTGGTTCTTACAGTTGCTTCCTGAATTATGGAAAAGAATGGAGAGACAAACAAGAGTGTCCCTTTGCAAACCCCATTTTGACTCTTGTTCCCAAGCATGAGAATAATTCATATACTTTGCATCATCCCTCTCTCATCCAAATGAATTCCAGCTAGTTGAGTGGGGCAGACGTTGCCCAAGAGATTGTGTTATGCATTTATGGGAGCTGGGTCCAAATTGCCCTAGGCTTCCAGTGTCATGTGGGACTTACCATTTCACCAAATCCCCTCGAAAAACTGTTTCTTTATTATTGTTCCCTTTTGCTTACCCTTTGGTGTCTTGGTTTTGTTGTGGTTTACATAGTGATGTGATAGCAAACAGCACCAAAATCTTAAGGGGGTTAAATGTTAACCTTCAGTGATTGTGTAGAAGTCCCTTTGACCCAGGAGGACTTCTGCTCATGCAAGAGTAGAGAGTACAGCCTTGTGTCTTGCAGCCCTCAGGCAGTGGTTAGAATTTGTTCTAATTAATGGAGCCTCTAGTAGGAATTATTCTGCATTTCCCAAATACGCAACCCATGAGTTCTTCTGTTGGTTTGTTCTTCTGTTTTAATAGGAGTTTCAGACATTTCCTCTAGGCTTTCAGAGGAGAAGTCATATCGAGTGCATTATTCAATATTTTAGGCTGCACTCATCATTGTGTTCTTTGTAATCAAAGCACCTTTTTCGTTATTGTGTATATTCATAAAATACAGACAGGATGCAGTACATAGATTTGGCTGCTTTTCCATAGTCGCTCAGCAAATTGTATGCAGAATTGCTTTTCATTTTGTCTGACAGCCAGTTTTAATTTTATTCATCATTTTATCAGATTATATAACATTTCTGTTGTGTGCAAATGTCTTCACACTGCTTTCCTCCCTCTTCCTTTTTTTTCCCCCCCATTATGTTTATGCTGAAAATATGAAAACAACAATAAAGAAGAGACCAATAATAGCTTCTTGCAGTAAAAAGGGCTTATTAAAAGGATATTTTCTGCCTGGGTGAAAAAATTCCTTGAAAATATCATAAATACTTTATAACACACAGAGCTACACTTTTATTGTCTTCAGAAGTTGATTGTCAAGATAAGCCATTAAAAAAAAAAAAACAACACAAAAACATCACATTACAAAAAAAATAATTAGGTGAGTTTTCTTCATGGTCCAATTAAGCATATACCAGATGATCCAAAAAAGGATTGAGTAACCCATACAAGGGGTGAGAGCTTTAAAATCAGTCTGATGACAAAGCAGATATACTTTCATTTTCTAGAGAAATTGCTAATACTGTAACATCCAATGGGCTTGGTTTTATTACATGTTTACAGGGCTCTTCATTGTGGTCTCAGCAATATGAGGAGCTCTGCAAGCATGCAATAAAAACTGAACAGACTTGATGTTAGCGCTGTTCATCGGTGTCCCTTGTAGCAGGGAACTTCTGTTTAAATAACTGCTGGAGGTTCATGGTGTGCTCCCTAACCTTAGATTCAAGCGATAAGGAGCAGAAGGAGGATCTTCCTAGTACAGTTTTCAGATTGTGTTTTCTATAAGTACATAAAATCTTTTATTTAAGATATCCAAGATTTGCTGGTAAGGATGATTCATAACTGAAGTCCAGTTTTCCTTTGGGATTAGGCACCAGTGTTTGTTTTTTGTTTTTCTAGCATAGCAACTGAATTTCATCATTCATTTTGTCATTTAGCAATAGAAGACAACTTCACCAAAGAAGCTCACAGTACAAGTAAAATTGGAAGTAAATGGAAGCCATATGTTGTTTCTATAATTTCCAAGATTAAGAAAAAGCTGTAGTTCCTGGCTATATAATTTTTAATGGACAGAGAAGTACGCTCTCTTATCGACAGCCTTGAGTTTTAAAGGTTTTTACAAATAGTTATTTATTTTATTAATGGTAGTTTGAAGAAAGCATTATGCCCAAAGTGTTCAGAGCAAGGTTGTTGCCTGGCAGTAATCCATTTCTTAACTTATGTACAACTGTGGAGTTATTAATGCTAGTCAGGTTATGTGCAAGGATTCAGGAAAATTCTTTATTCCTCATTGACTCCTGACAGTTATTGTACCTAGGAACTGGGTAACGTGTTCTGAAGTGAGCAATTATGGAAATGTTTACTTCACTGGCTGCATGTAAATGTGTGCAGAGAATGTACCAGAATTTTTCCTTGGGGGTATTTAATTCTCTCCAGGGCAATGAAAATCAAATGATTTCTTTTTTTTTTTTTTCCTTTTTTTTTTCTTTTTCTTTTTTTTTTTTTTTTTTCCTCCAAAGCTGGGATGTTTTTTTTAAGTGCTATAATGCAGCTGAATAATGATGAATGCAGTAGACAGAAAAGAAATAGAAAGAGAACTACCAGCGGATCTGGAAAACAAATTTTAAGGTGGAAGCTAAAATCAAAAAGGAAAAAAAAAAGGGGCTGGGGAGCAAGGGAAGGCTTGTGACAGATTCGAGTTTGCTGTAAAAAGGGTGTAAAATAGATACTCAAGTATTCAGGACTAGTGCACGGCATGTAATACATCTGTTTTTTAAGAACATAAGCGATTGGCTCAGTATTGTTCACATCAGAGGGCATCACATTTGCTTGTTAATTAAATGCAGTACTACTGCTAACTGTCCTTGAGCAGCTGGGGGAAAAAAAACACCCAGTATATATACACATCTATGAAATTTCTATAGTTGCAAGGTGAATCTCATGCAAAGTACAACTGGCTTGTTACTGTGCCTTTTAATGCCTCTCTCCCTCAGTATTTCACCAGTACTTCTGTTTAGCCACCGAGAAAAGGAAACCGGTATACTAAAAGCTGAATGTACAGCTTTTAGAGGAATTGAATGGGATGTTTTAGACGCTGAGATTCTTTTTAAAGCCAACTCAATCTGCACATATACATTAGGGTTGTATATTAGCAGCCTGAATTGAAATCCTGGAAAATGTTACATATTATGTAAGCTGTGCATGAATCCAAACTTACAATGTACTCAGCGCTGACTGCTTGCCAGAGGAAAACTGAATTTACTTCTCTGGGCTTTCTGAATAAGATTCTTAATTATATCAAAGTGATTTTGGAAATCAGGAGTTTTCACATACTGTTTTACAGTAGAGAGAGTAAATATTAGTTTGAATTGGCCTCAGTGGTCACATGCCTGTCATTAGGCTAGAATTGGATTACATTAATTAAAAAAATAGTTGCTGACCTTTCTGCTCTAATTTTTGGTGTGTATTTTCCCTGAATTTCTTAAAAAAGGGTTTCATAAAAAGGGTTTTATGTCTTGCAGAAAATTGAGTTTTGTAGACATTACCTAACTCTTGATTTGTCACACTGGGATCAATAACATTTCGCTGCTCTTAAACACACAGAATCACAGGGGACACATAATGTTTTTTATAAGTGCAGTAAAGTTAACGTGTTGTTGAAACAAAAACTCCTCTGACAGTCCTGTAATAAGTACACTCTGAAACTAGCAAATTATCTGTAATACTAGGAAAGGCAGGAAGAGCGCTTAAGAGTACAATGTGTACATTGTTGGCGCTTGGTACAGCTTGAAGATAGAAGTCGAGATTCTATGCTTTCCCCCTCCCTTAAATGTCAGGGACACATATAGGGCTAGATTTCCCTGGGATCCAAGATGTAGGATTGACACAGTGGCCACGAGCAGTTTTAAGTTGTTTTGCTTTGTTTTTTCCCCTTGCTAAATCTATTGCTTCAGCATCTCTCCAGCGGAAGTGGGCTCTGCTTTAACTTTGTGAATGGTCTGAATAGCTCTAAATTTATGCCCGGTAAGCTGTGCTTGTGAGGCTTAGAGACCATCAAACAAATCGCCTGCTCCCCTCCCCTAATGCCATCAACAAAAGTTTGTACCTCGGGCTCCTGCCACTGGAAACGACCAAATGACTTGGGTATTTCAAACTGGTTTTGAATTGTATTTGAATGAAAGAAAGACCCTCTTTCCACTGTCTATTGTCTAGAAAATAAATGGAATTGAAATAACACATATATCCATCTTTGTTTCCTGATTTAGAGAATCAAAGGAACTGATGTTAGATTAATTTGTGTAGTTGCGCTGAAATGATCGTATTCTATTGCCAAGTTTCTTTCTGGTCTCTTACCAAAAAGAAAAGAAATGCGTGTTTTTGATATTTTGTGCATTGCTGTGCTGATTATAAAAAGGGAGAGGGGGGAAAGTAATGTGAAGGAGATTTCCATTTATGCAGGAAATGCAGCTACAAGACTGAGAAAGGTGTGGCTGATGTGTGACCTTTCCTTGGATTTTCTTCCTTGAGAGATTTAAGGGCAGGAAAGGTTGAGAAGCTGTTTAATGTTAAAAGAATTTTGGATATTGATGGTAGCAGGCAGTGGCCCTTTTATGCACGGTGCAAGCGCTGGAAGATAGATGTAGCCTGATGTGAAAATCTTGTCACTTTGTGTAAGCTGGTGCAATCCATCCTTCAGCACTTTGCAGAGAATGTAGTTTTATGTTCATTTAATAATTATCCATTTTGGTTGTACTTGTCGGGGAGAGCTTCTTGAGCCCCATCAGTTTTTCAGAGAAGCACCACTCAAGCTCTTCTGCTGAAAATGTTTTTCCTTTCCTCCCTTCACTTCATTCCACTCTTCCCCTTATCGACACACTCATCAGTGCCAGAGCTCTTCAGTATTCAACTCCTGTCCTTTGTGAAGTGATTTTGCCCAGACACGTCTGGCTCAGGGTGAAGTGCCCTCCCCTGAGAGCACGCACTGCAGCCCCAGGTCGCCAGCACCATGAATACATTATTATCCCAATTTCCATCCTGTTGCCACGGCAGCACTTTTGGAGCTGCTGGGTTATTAAGTCGTACATCACTAATACCCTGATATGAGCAGAAGTTGGATTTAATATCGGCCTTTGATCAGATTACCTCCCAACAGTCAGCTGTCATTAGAAAATTCCTTTGCTCATTATACCCTCAGAGCTCTGGCCTGTGTAGGAAAGGGGTGGCAGGCCTGATACATGGAGGCAATTTCAAGCCTAGGCCTTGCATTGTACACTTAATTTATTTTCTGACCTTTTTGATGTTTGGAAGATTTCTGTGTGACTCCCTCTCTCTCCTTCTCTCTCTGTCTCCCCGGATGTGTGCGTGTATGTATATATGTAATATCTGGAGTTTTGCGGGGGCTTTATTTTTTTAATTTTTTAAAATATATATATTTTTTGTGTCTCTTGCCAAGTGATAACTGTACTTTGTAAGAGAGTGTCTGTTTTCTGCCTGTCCTCGGGTAATGTATAAAACATGGTGCTTCAGGTAGAGATGAAGGGTAAACTGATGTCCCCCTAAATGGCCAGCCTGTGTATGCACCTAACACTTCACTGAGCAATCTGTCAACATGTCAGCAACACATGTTTTATAAAAAGCCTCCAGTGGGAGCAAAGGCTCCTGCCAGGGCTTAGGAAATGCTTTGAATTCAGCAGATTTCTATTGCTGGAGTCCCCCGAGGTTCCTTTTACAATGCCTACATTTCAGAAATTTGAACTTGGGACCCTTAGGGGGTTCTCTCCGAATGCCTGAAAATGTAGAGTTATATTGTTGCGTGTCCCCAAGCGGTCTTTACTAATACCTGAATTCGGAGAAGCTGGAAATTACAGAGCTCCCCAGGGGGAGCTTTATCCACACCAGGAAGAAGAGAATAACTCTGCAGGGAGATTGCTTAATGCATTGCTGAAATAAAAGAATTTGAGAGAGATGGGTTGAAGTGTTTTTTTTTTCTTTTTTTTTTTTTTTTCTGTTTTTTTTTTTTTTCCCTTCCTTCTTTTCTGGCCACTCCTTCGGCTTAGCTAAGTCCTTAAAGACAAAGTCAGGGGAAAGAAGCAGCTGGGCTTTTTAAAATGAAATTTTAGAGGTGGCTTTTGAAACAAGCGGTGGGTGCCAATGCATACCTGCGGGCATGCACGTGTCCTGAGAGAGTTCCTGTTTCGTTTAGAAGTTGATTTTGCTTCTGTTGTGCATCCTTGCTTTTCCTTGTGTTTCAGTGGCCTGACTCCACTCATCCTCTCTTTGTCCTCCAGCCTTTAGAAACATTTCTTCTGGTACTTTTCACACTAAGGGCAACTTGGCTTTCACTCAGATTGGCCAGGCCTTGCTTTTAGGGCACACTTGCCTCTTGCCCACCACTACAGGCTGGGCTTGAGCCCTCTCTTGCTTGCAGCTTATGGCCCAGCTGCTGGCTGCCTTACCAACTTGCACTGGGCAGGGTTTGACTGCTCCTGGCAGAACAGCCCAGCCCCATGGCTGTCCTAAACACACCCTGTGAAGCTGGGCAGAGATAGATAGCTCCTTAAAACACTCTGTCCTTACAGTAGGAAACTTAATGGTAAACCAGCTGTGTTCCTGCAAAGCTTCCAAGATAGTAGGAAAATCTGAAACCCAACCGCATGCTCTTTATCGTCCCTAGCCAGGCAAAAGCCTGCCTTTCTAGATCTTTCTCTGGCTGCATTTTGCCACTGTGTCACCTGACCCTGCCAGGAGGGAGCCGGGCTGGTGTTTGCCCGTGGTCCTTGGGGGCCATACATTTGAAGGCAGCTTCTTGTAGCTTTACAGACAAAGCTGAGGCGAGCACCCGCGCACGGCTCGCCAGCCAGTGTAAAACAGTTCCAGCTGTTGCTGCTCTTGAATTTGGAGGAGGGGGGAGGGAAAGTGTTGGCTTGGATTTTAGGTGTGGCTCCAGGCATGGAGTGCACTCTGAACATCACGTTGGACTTCCTTAGGGAAGGGGACAGGGGTATAAACAACAAGCAAGTTGCAGCTCAAGAAATCAGAAGCTTGTTTGAAAACCCAAAGTACAGCTTCAAGTGGAATGAGCATTTCAGTCTCACTGGTTGCTCGGTGTTGTTTTTTTATGAGGGAGGAGGGATAGCAGGGGGGAGATGCTCCATTCTACAGAAAATCATGTCCCTTTGCATGTCACTGTAGGTGAGACACTCCACGTTGTGCTTAATTTTGTGGGCTGACAGAAGGCAAATCTTAGTTTGTGAAGGGCTTTGTTGTTGTCTGGACTTTATTTTCTTCTCTTTTTATTTATTTATTTATTTATTTAATTTTCTCCAGAAATATCTGAAGTGACAAAATTGGGAAGGGCTGGGAAGGAAGGCTTGGAGTTGGTGGGTTGGGCCCATGCCTTCTCCTCCATGCTCTTGAAGAGAGACCTGATTGAAAAGTAAAGCGTAAGCTAACTTTTCCTTCCTGGAGCATGGGAGGCAGCCTGGGCTTTTTGTCCTTGGAACAAGTAATGAGAGCAACCTGCTTCTGATATTTGTGATTTGCTAAGGCAAGCTGAGCCTCCTGCCATATTTTGGTAGCACTTTCTCTGGACAGAATGTTTGCCCTATTTGTTATAAAAGCAGTGCCAGCTGCCTGTCTAACAAAGCAAGTGTATTTAAAGTGCCTCACTGTGTGCTTAATGCATGTGAAGAAGGTGTTTTGTATTTTAAGTACTTAAAGGCGTCCAGTAAAACATTTGCATCTGGCACCCTTTTTAAAAATAAAAGAGGAGAAATTTTCTCTTCCATGTGGTGCCTTTCATGAAAATGCATCTGTTCTCCTCACTACCTATTGTCAAATGGAAAAAGGCTTTGTAGTTATGGGCTTTTTTTTTTTTTTTTTTTTAACATATTAAATATATATATATATATAAATGTATATATATATTGGTATTTTATTTTAGTTCTATTGGTAAGAAATGTGCGTCTCATGAATAATATCAGCAGGAGTTTTCCATTAAATGGTGTTGAGCATGTCATGGACCACCTGATTTAACTTTTAAATTTTCTATTGCCTGCTTAGGAAGGATCTGGGTAGTGCATCAGCATAATCTTAAATTTATTTCCTGCGGAGGCCAAATCTCTTGTTTTACCAGCCCTTGGCCCTGAGCACAAAGTCCTTCTCTTTTTCTTTATAACTTCAGAGCAAAGTCAGCCTGCCAGGTGGAGAGCTACTGCACCAGCTTTCCCCTCTCAGATTCTGAAACGTGTCGTCTAGAACTGCACCTTGTCTCCCCTAAGGCTCAAATCTGAAAGACTGTCCTGAACTCTGATCTGTGGCTTGGCGGCATGATGCCCTGCACCATTCCTAGCAGACCAGTGTTAGTTTCCGCCTTCCTAAATGAGAGTAATGCCATTCCTTATCCTTTCAGGGATTTTCACCTTGGAGTAGTGTGGTTGGGATTATTCAGAGGAGCTGAAGGCAGCTCAATATTTGCAATTTGACTCAGTTTCAGAGTGCCTGTTTAGAAGCAGAGAAGTAAATAACCAAGGTTTCTACTGGAGAGAGATTGCTTACAAAGTAATGCATTGCTCCTGTAGAAGCAGACAGTGTCATTTTTCTAGTAGAAAAGGGAAAAGTCAATTTGCAGCAAAGTGGAAAACCAGTGCACAGGATATGTAGGGTATTTTCTCAGTTGTTAGCATCTCCAAACTACTTAAATAACCACTAATTTGTTTTTATTTTTATTTGGTACTTGTTACTTTTTTTGTTTCTCTTTTATTTTTGTGCATGTGCTACATTTTGATATTGTGCTGGACTTGTTGTCCACCCCTGGGCTCAAAGGAGGTACTTAGAGTTGCTAAATGAAATCATTATTTCTCCTGAGCTTGGTGGGCATTCTATAGGAAAGCTTAGCCATGTTTACCACCTGACAGTGATTGTGAAATGCCTGAACTTCTTCCTTTCTCAGAAATGAAAAGTTTGACTGGAACAAAAAAGAAAGGAAAAAGAGAAATTCTCATTAAACAAAGATTGTGTTCTGTTTGCATAGCTTGCTGCCAGGCGGTAGTGGTGTTTCATTTCTCTATGTGTTGTATCAGGACCTAAGCACTCAGCAGCATTGTCTCATAACAGTGGCATAACTGATTGTCTCACATGGATTTTACAGCCCTTTTTGTCTCATCAACCAAGAGCATCTCTGAATATTGGCAATTTCTTCCATGAAAGGAATCAATATATAGAACAATACAGAAACTTTTAAGCCACAAAATTAAATAAAACAATGGTGCCTGTGGGAAGGGCTGGTAACTTTCTGTACACTTCACATGGGGTACCTGGGTGAAGTCCATTCATTTGTAGGTTACTTTTTAGCCTGCTAAAGACTTTATCTTTCTGTCAGTAGTAAAGCATCAACAAACAGGCAAATCTAAAATCCCTTTTTGCTTATTTTTCCCAAGTCCTCTGTGAGTCAAACTTCCATTTCAGTGGGAGGTGTTTGTCAGATGAAACTGCTGGGGTTTGGAACATTTTCCATGGAAGCCCTGGCTTCATTGCTGTGTCCTCGATGTGGGAGTTATTTCAGATGCATTTACCAATCACAATAATTAAGAGAGAAAGAGTGAAGGTTCTGTTTCCTGAAGACTAGAAGAGTAGGCAGCTGAGCCAATTCCTGTTTTGTCCAAACCCCCAGAGATCAGCTGTGAGTGAGTTAAAGAAAGAAGACTAGTTCTGGCCTCTGCCATGTGGCACTGCCTCAGAAGGCTGCTTGGGCATGTGCCTGCCTTCACATGTATGAATAGTCTTCCTGAGTTCATTTGTAGTGCCATTGTTCTTTGTTAGGGGATATGTGATGGTATCTCAAATAGAGATTTAAGGGACGCTTTAATATATGCATTAATATGATCAGGAGCACATGCTGGATTTGCAGGTGAAAGAGCTATGACCTGTCTCTTTTCTGTCATCATCTCCTTTTTTTTTTACCTTTCTGTACTGTCACCTTCAGCTACTTCCCTTATCAGGAGTGTCTTTCAACGTTCCTGAATTTGATAAGCTCTTGTTTGCCTCCTACTACAGAAAACAGTGTGTGTATGAGCATATGGCAACTTACCCAGTGATAATATCCTGAGTAGATGTGCCTTTTTCATTGTATGCTTGTGTGGTATACGTGTATATCAGCAACACTAGGACCCTGCTTGTGGTTTCCTATGTCTTCTTCGTTTTTTACAGTCAAGTAGTCTGTTGTTTGATACAGTAGGAACGGTGTGTAAATATTGTCCGGCTCACAGATCACTGCCTGGGAGAGAGTCTGTTCTCTTCATCCTCTCCTTCCCTAGTAGAAGGGAAGTTAGACCCAGTATAGATTCACTAGGGTCTAATAATGTGTATTATCGAGGAGAGCTGCAGTTTTATACTCAATGAAGGTACTGTGAGAATTCTTGTCTTCATCCTGACTATATTTTCTCTGAATTTATTAGAGCTTAATAGCATAGAGTCCTTTTTCCTGTACAAAATTGAATTGCAGTTCAACAACAGATCCAAAAGTCACAAGGTGGAATATAAGCAAGCAGATAGATGCCATCAGGTAGCTTATCTTCATTTCTTCAGGATATCAGACTGAAAATATTCTATTTTAACTTAGTTACTTAATTTACTGTCTCCTCTAAATTGGAAGTGGTCCCAATCTCGATCTCTGAGAATGGCGTATTCCCTCTCTGCCAGCCCCTCACTTTGCTATTATCCTTTAGATCCCCAAACTGCAATGATATCTGCCAGGCTGAAGAGCTCTGGATGGGAATCCCAGTGAAGCCCATCAGTGCCGCTTCTTAATCAGCTGGAGAAGTCACTGCTCAATGATGTGAAGCACCCTTTGCCCTATCCCTTGAGTGCCGAATCCAGACTGGGACCTCTCATGGAGCAGTGCCTAGTGTTAGCCAAATACGTTTGTTATCTTCACTACAGAGGAACAACAGAGCTTGCTGCTGTCTGATATGTACTTTCCTCCTTGAGGCCTGTGTTTTCATCTCTGCATTTCCTTTTGAAATCGTAAATCTGTACACTTCCAAAGTAGTTTTTCTTTACCATAATATGGGTTGTGGCTGCTGCTCCTGCTTTTTTCTCACTTTTTTTTTTTCCATTTTTTTTTTCCTTAAATGTGATATCATGTCTTGAATTGGAGTATTGTGTCACTGTGGTGTGTGACATTACACTGTAAAATATAAAGCTATAAAAGTCTGTAATTTATAAGGCTATATTAGGTGCTTACTGTATGTATTATGGCCTTGTAATTCACCACTGCCTATCATTTATTCTATATATAATTCCGCAGAGAGTTCTGGTGACATTATAAAGGAAAAGAAGTGTAGCTCAAGTGACTTGTCTTCAGAACCCCAAGATAGAATTTCCTCATACTGCATTATATAATGTTTTTATTATTATCTATAATGCAAGAATGGGAATTTTCTGCTTTAAACAATTCTAGTTTATGATCCAGGAATGTTATTTGTATCCATCAACATTTTTTGAGGGGGTGATGACATCGAATTTTTTCACCATGCTGTGGAAGGCTTTATATTAGATTGTAATATCACATGCTTGGGTAACAAGGTCAAGAGAGCTAGAAAAAAAGTTTTCCCAGCTTTCCTTCGTGTAAGGCTTTGCAAACTTCAGTCAAAGAAGTTAATTCAGCTGTTCCTGAACAAATTCCAAATCTTTCTAATTGGGAATTGTCAAATATACTTAAGGTCTTCCTTATGTTAAAATAGTGAAAAAGAGTATTTTACACTCACTGTTCAGAATTCTCTGGAATTGCTATTAAGTTCACAGTCTTTTAGACTACATGGAGTATTAGAATCTATCATATATACTGTTGAATTAAAATAATAATGGACTTTACAATGACACTTCTAAAATCATGAGCTCTATTTCTAAGGAAACAAAGAAGCAAAGCTCTTCACTTGCGGCTGAAGACTTACTGGTAGTGTGGTTTGGATGAGCTCACCGTCTGGCTCACCAGGTTTGTCTGATGTCTGTGCAACAGTTTTGTTACCTTCTTCATCATGTGTGTTGAAAGCTGAGCATTGTTCCAGTTTCAACAGGAAACATCAGTGCAGCTGAGCAACTCTCTTTTGCTTTCTGTGTGTACAGTGGCATCTCCTGCTCAGGGAGTTGCCATTCTGATCCTTAACTTCTGTCAGCTGCTTTGGGATCCGTGCCATCTCCTGGTGAATCACCAAAAAGCTTGGAGAAATGGAGGACTGGAGATGTCAGATCCTGGACTTGGCCACTGGCAAGTCGTTTGAAGAGAATCTTTTTCACCTTTGATATATTGCATCTGTTTGCAGCAGAAGCCATGTGTTGGTGGGAAGTATTTGCAGAGAGGTGGGTCTGGGGAACTGTAGTTTAGCACCCAGTGCCATACATGAGATTCTCATTCCATCACATGATTACATGTGTAACTTCTTTATTAAATCACAGCACAAAAAGCAGATGTATTTTTAAAGGTGGAAAAATGTTTACGAAACTTAAGTGGGATATTTGGGTAGAAAGGATATAGTTAACTCTAAAGTAAGCCTTGTAACAAATGTGGGTTTTTTTACATCACAGTGGGACAGCTGTTTGCAGGGATGAACAGATCAGACTTACGGAATGGTTACAACCATTTTAATGAAAAAAGGGAGGAGAGGGAGGAGGAAGGCAAGGAATAGGCCTGCAAGCTGACCGATTTCCCTTTAAATCACATTGTAATTTCTTTTTTGGCTAGTAAATGACTTGAAAGTATAGGAAGATAAACAGCCTGAGCGAGGGCCTGGACTTCTGCCATGTGCTGGGCTCCCAATTAAGGGATGAAATTGCAAGATACTCTTCAATTTCACTGCAACTGCGTCTGGGTTTTGTGGGTCAGTAAAACAAATGGAAGAGTTTTTTCTCTCCTATTTGTGTACTTCAGTGGTACAGTGCTCAGTTATCCATGCAAGCAGTGGTGAGACTTAGCCCCACGGTCTCTGGAAATTTATGGAAGGAAAAGGTCCCTGGTCAAAAAGAAAACAATTGTGGAAGTTTAAGTGTCTGTGGATCTGCTCTGTTGAATAACTTACCTTACCTATATTTTTCCTCCTGGCTTGACATTCAGCAGTGACTTAAATTCATAAATGCAAAATATCTATTTTGATGAAGGGCTTAAACTTTTAAGTGCCTCGCAGAAAGCCTCTCTATAGGAAAAAAACCCTCAAATGGTTTTCTTTGTGTGTTTTTAAGGGTGCCAGTTGTATCCATTTAAGAACAAATTTACATTGCTTATGGTGTTTTATTTTTGCCACGGTGCTGTGTATTTGTAGTTGTACATTACTTACTGGCTTAAACACTATCATTTTCCAAACCGCAGAGGAAAGGAAATATATTTTCTGTTTGTACAATTTTCAGAACAAATGAGAAGGGAGGTAGCATCAATGGAAGGATTATTTTTTTTGACTCCATCCTATGCTGTAACGAGATTTTAGAAGATACAGAAAGCCTCCGTCCCATTAGTTTTAATGATTGCTTATCTCAGTGCAGTAAAACACTATGAAAATGAAATAATGTGTATATTTTCCTTGAATCTTGGGCTTTTACCTACTGTGCCTACTCAGCACTTGGTTCTTTCTCTCTCTTATTTATCAATTTCTTTATTTTTACATCATTTGATGTCGTGGCAATCTCTTGTGATGTCATACAGAGTGATAGCTCAGTCTTAGCAGCAATACCAGTGAACTGTGAATGTCTCAGAGTGCTGCAGGTATAAATGACGCCGTTTGGTCTTGCTTTGCCTTGAAATTTTTGGTGTGACATCCCAAATATATCAATTAAACGGATTTGCTGGAAACTGTTCATGAACTTGTGGTTTCACTCCTTGCCCTGTTAAAACCACTTGAAGAGATATTGTATCCCTGCTATATGCGAAGGTTTCAGAAAATATGGGTAAACTAACATGGCTTTTGGCAGAGTTCGGTCCTCCTGCTCAATTTACTAACTTTTTTGTTACATTTTTTTTGCAAACATCATGCAGGAAACTTCACACTGGGTGATGAGTTAAAGCCCTATAACCCCAAAAGCCGCCTCCATCATCTCATCTACTTGTTACCCGAGTCTGAAATAGCACAGCGCTACTTTATTAAAACCTTTAACTAGCCATTAGAAGAGGCGCTGTACATTAAAACATAGGAAGTGGATGAAAGGCAGTTTTTGTGCCAACAATTCTCCGCCCTGTTTGTTCAATTCATAAACATAACATTTATGGGAATTATGCAGGTAGAACGGACCCTTAAGTGCTCACCTTTCAAAACAACTAATTCTTTCCTTCCTTTCTCTCTCTCTCTCTTAGATGTGTATGAATGGCTTTAAAGTGATATTTTACATTACTTAAAAATTATGTGAGTGTTTGTTGCTGTTGTGTAGGAAGGAAATAAATCATGGGCTTTTGTGGGATTTTAAATTCATCCCAGGAGTGAAGAGCTAATATCAAGACCTTCACAACTGGGATTAATTTCATGTATCTCTCAGGAGTCCACTGGGTATTATCTTTATACATTATAAAAACGTGTTTTGATATGCTTTAAATTAGTATTTTTTTCTTGTCTACGGAGCAGAGGAGGAGATGCTGTGTGTGCGTGCGTGCGCCTGTGTGCTGGCTGAAGGGACTGACATGGGTGGAGCGCGGCTGATTCCATTGGGATGAAGTGTGCTGCTGCATGGTGCTGTTCCCAAGCACTGCAAAGATTAACGTGCAGAATACACATGCAGTTGTGATGTCGAAGAGGAAATTTACCCCACTCCAAACACGTTCTTTTATCCCCTCAAAAGGTCTTCTTTCTTCCACTAGGGGCCTGTGGCTGAATGCCAGCTCTCGCACATCTTCACCACTCAGTGGCAGTTTCTCTGGACATCCTTTAGCAGATGCTGTCAGCTCTTCACCTTTCTTTCATTCTACTCCCTGTGCCTTCATGGATCAGTGCATGTTTGCGGTGCATGTCGAAGAGAAGGGCAGAGTGGCAGAAGGAGGCCTAGTAAAGGCTCATCTTCCCAGCTCTGCGACATGGGTGATCTTCAGTTGTCCAACCCCGTGATCCCCACACACTGCTGTGACCCTTTACCCTTGCAAGAAGCAGCACAAGCTGTCTAGCATCAAACCTGCCTTGTTTGGCCTTTTTTTTGTTTTTAAATTATTTTTGAGTCATTTCCTTTTTAAAAAGATACGGTTGAGGTCAGAATTGACAGTGGGGATATGGGAAGCTTTAAAATACTTTTCAAAGAAACCACAGCTACATTTGTGTGTGTCTGTGTACATGCGTGCAATGGCATGCGTGCATTAGTTCTGAAGACAAGGTTGCTAAAATGGTTGATCAGACAAATAGCTTAAATATTTACTGAGGTTGTCTTGTCTCCTTCTGCCTGGTCATAAGTTTTAATCTGCCTGTGCTGGTTGTCTCATTAATTTAAGAGGATAGAATTTAGTGCAGTACTTTTGTGGTTGCCCTGATTGCAAAAGACCTCTTAGGCCAGAGGAAAAAACAGTGAACAACATCTTTATAAGTGTTCATTCCTTGTAATCTTTTTAATAAAGTAAGGAAACCAGAAAAATGAAGGTCTCCAAAAATTTCACTTAAAGATCAGAAAGAATCATTCGAATTTCTATCCATTTTGTACTCATTTCTTCAGGGCTTAGCAGGTTTGCAAAATGTGTACTGTATAAATTCACTGTATAAATCACTGTGGATTTTTCAGTTCTTCAGCAGTATTGCAAGGCTTCTTCTTGGTTAGCATTCTACTGGCAAAAGGTTTACTTAGTTTCAGGTTGAATCCATTATGCTACCCTCTCTCTCCCTAGCTGTGTCCCTTTGTATTCCCCTTTCTTCCTTTGTCTCATTATACTGAGGCTTGGTTAACAGCAGCGATACTAATGTACTGACATACTTAAGGTATATGCCAGACCTAGATGTTAAATACACAGCACAGAAGAAGGAATCCTGAGGATGAACAGTAAGTTCCACAATAGATTTTAAGATGCCATGAATATACTGAGCAGATATTCCTCCCATCTGCCCATTGTGCCCCATTCTATTTCATACTGAATATATGTCAGCAGGAAGCCTGAAGAATTTCACATGTAGTCTTGAGAAAAATACAACAGTTTACTAAGGCTAGTCCAAACTCCTCTAGTTTTGCAAATATGGAATATATAGCTCCAAGTTAATCAGACATCCTTGTAATTAAATGGCTAATAGGACCTCTAAAGGGCATGCCCTTCATTTGACTGTAATGTGCATATGTGCTGTGGTACACCTCCTGGTTGTTAGGCCACGCGTCTCTGTGTGTGTGTGTGTGTGGTGAGTTTCTTCTCTCCCTGAAGGACATCTTACACTTTCTTTGGCCAAGATAGAAAGTTCTTATTGAATCAGCGGCTTATATATTTTCTTTGTCCAATATGTGGCTCCGTACCCTATGAATTCCTTGCAATAGAAGCTTGGCACTTAAGTAAGAGTAATTCATTTCTTCACACGCTTTTGTGTTGCACTCATTGTGACAGTAGTTGAATCATCTGCAAATATTCTTCATCCAGTGAAGTGAGGTGCTGTTATAATACCCATTTTACCCATGGGGAACCGAGTGACTTATATCAAAGGCATGTTGCTCAGAGTAAGGGGCTGCTGTTTGCTTTGTTGGTTGGTTTGTTTTTTTACATGTACCTTTTGTTAGTATTTAATATATCTGCAACATCTCAGAACTTCCAGTTTTACTTCATGGTGAAACTGCTTCCTTGCTCCTTGCCCTCCATCCTCCCTGTGTGCCAATGGAGTGAACTATAAGGAGGACAGGAAGTTTTCTGTCCAGGTTCAGTTGTTCTGTGTAGCATCACAACAGTTCCTGAAAGGAAGAGTGTCAAGGAAAGCCTTGTCCAGATCTGTGACATGCTTACAGAGAAATTCATAGCAGTTTAGCTTCCAAACTCTTAACAAATCTCTACTGAGTGTGCAGACATTGCTTCATGGCTTTTTTTTTTAAAATTATTATTATTTATTTTCCAAGTGTACGAACTTAGTCAAACCAGCACTGGTTTTTCTTAACATTTTTTTATAACAGTGAAAGGCATGTGGCTGATATCAGGCTGACTGTCCTGCCAAATTTTAAATCCTTTCTATAAGTACGCAGTTTCCACAACTTCTCTCTGTTAAATGTCTTCAGACCTCTTTTTTCTTTCTTTCTTTCCTTTTGTTTTTAATATATATATATGAAAAACATGCCATGTTTTTCCAGACTTCTGTCTTAAAGGCAGCTGAACTGACTTCAGCTGAACTTTCCAAAAAAAACCCCCAACAAAACCAATGTACCCTGAGACAGATATCTAGTATGAAAAATTCCAGCCCAAATTGTTAGAATCTGGCAAAGTAATAAAGGGCTGGAAAAAAAATAGATGTTATAGTCAGATGTATTTGCAGCTCCAAGTTACATCACTGCCTACGTATCTCACTGTATCTTTGGTTGCTGCTACCCTTCTGCTTCAACCTTCATTCAAGAACTGATTTTATTTGTATGCAAATCTCTTTTTTGAAGTTTGCATTACCAGAAATTATTGCACTAAGGGTTTGGTGGAATTTAATTTGTTTTTTTTACACCTTTTTTTTGGTACTTGCACTGACAGGCAGATGCAGCTACATAATCACAAATTAAGTTAATTTACTAAACTTAACTCAGCTTGCTCACTTCAGTTACTGGAGACACTGTTGCGCATATGAGCCCTGTCCTGCTAATCAAATACTAGACTTGGTTTGATTTTCATGTGGTTCACTCTAATATTTGGTAATGACCTTCTTACATGGGAAATTTTCAGTATCCTTTATTTGCTAAATAGTCAAACTGATACATAGAAGCATTTAACTTTACACACACATTCACGCTGTGCACTATTGAAATCAAATGTACTTTTTACACTCCAAAAGAGCAAAGGAAACTCCAAGTGTAGTGAAACCACAGTTTCCTGTTAAGGCCATAAAACAGAAGAGATATCTTTCATTGCTTTCTCAATGGCATCATTGAAGGGATATGGCTATGCCAAATTGGTTGATGTTTATGGATACACTGATCACAAACCGCTAATTGTTCAAGAGGCAGTTGGACAAAGTCGCTTTTAAATCCTAATAACTGCTGTAACAACTGTGGGCCAGAGGTTTGAGTACTGATAGTGTCTGCCTTGACCTCAGTGCTTATTTCACCCATGCAAGGATCTTCTTGGGCTCGTGTGTATGGAGAACAGACTTTTCCCTATGGGCTGTGCATGTTTTAAATGACCAGTCTATGCATGGCATAGTTATTATGGAAGTGATTATAAAGTAGTGTTAATAAAACACTTTAGGTAATGAGTGTTCACAAGTAGTTCTTTTTGGAAGTTTTCAATTTCTATTTATTTATTTATTTATTTGCAGGTTGGAGGAGATAGAGTAATGCTGCTCTTCCAGTTTAGCTAACAAAAAGTGTAACTACATGAGATACTAAAATGATTTGCTGTTGCTCCTTGGTGCTTAGAATGATCTCAGTATCTTATGAATCTGCTGGACCTACGGTGGCTTTCAAACACATACTCAAGTGCTGTGAGCTTTTCTGACCTGTCTGGGCTGGCTACCTCCTTGATTAAAAGCTTAAAAGCAAGTTGTAATGCTATTCTCTGTAATATCCACTATTTTTTATTTTTCTCTGTTCCTTTCTTATACACCTTCAAGACCAGGCTGAATCCTTGTGGTGTCTGTCATTATTTTTATCATTCACAGTTGCAAATGGGAGCTGAATCAGAGAATGTACCCATTTCAAATATGGCCTTTGATTTGTGAAATCATATGCAGCCTTTAATGAACTCTTCCAGGATGTCCTTTTGTGACTCTCGTGGTATAGGCCAGGCTTGTGGAAGAAGCAGCAGGCAGTGGCAGCTGTGGCAATCTCTAGAACCCATAGCAATCCAGTCATGTCAGGATGGCACTGGGCAAAGCTATCAATATGCAAAGCTTTTTTGGCATTGAGCAAATCTTATCAACAGAGATACACTTATTAATGAAATCTAGCTGCCCGGTGTAGCCATACTGCAATGGACCAGAGATGGCTTGAAGGCCACCTGTATCCTTCTGCAGTAGGTCCTGTAGATGTACTCTCAGCACCTACAGATGACGAGATCCATCACATCTTCTGGCATGACAGGACCCCAAGCATGGCCAGGATTCCCGGTTACCACACAGCAGAGAAGTGATGTAACTCAGTGTCCGAAAGACTCAGGGTTTGTGCTTGGGGGCCATCTTTATCTTATCTAGCTCTCAGATAGATAGTATGTGCAACAGAAAAGGTGTCTGTGATGAAGCCTCTCATGGCTGAAGTGATGAAATGTGGCTGTCTACTTCTGGGGTGAATCACAGCTTTGTGCCTCAGCTTCCTCATTTGTAAAACGGGGTTAATGACACTGCCCTCCTTGTTAAAAAACTTTTGGTGTGCCCTGATGAAAATGCATACTAAATGTTATTAAGCTAGATACAATACATAGAAGCTAGATTTTATTACTGCTGTTACTATCCCAAACACAGGTTCCCATGAGAATTTCCATCTCTTGCTTAGGGCAGATAAGTACTCAGATATATTTGTGCAGTATGAGCAGTAGGACATGCTAAGAAGTGGCTAAATCAAGGTTTGGCTTCTTGGGAATTAAGTAGCTCTATTATAAACATCTTAATATGAGGTTCATAATATGAATTCTTGGAGATCACTGAGTACAGAAGAACATTCTGGGAGTTTCTGTCTCTGCTATGTAATCTAGGAGATTGTAAAGTGTGTTGGGCAACATAGCATATTCAGAGGGTTGGGATCACCTCAGGACTCACATGGGGCTGATGAAAGTGAGATGAGATTGTTCTCAGAAGTCCAAATTAAGCTTCATAGTCAAGTTTGTAGGTATACAATGTGGGATGTAGGATGTAGTGCCTTCATCAGCAGCTTTTTTGTACCACAACTAAATCCTCCCCAAACTCTGCAAAGTGCTAGCATGAAGGCAAGCAATGTCTTGCAAGAGAGCATTTTAAAGAGTGTCTGATATCTGAGGGCTACAATGAGGACCAAGTTAGTGCTAGCAGATCTTCTCAGCCTGTGCTGTGAAGGGAGAGAGGTCAGATTATGGACCAAGCAATGGTCTGCCACAGGGCACTGCATGAACTGACAGGTAACACTGCTACATTTTCAATCCTTCAATGGTATTTTTATTGAAAGTTTGAGAGAAAAGATTATAAAGGCATGAAATGCCAACAAAGACAGCCACTTCAGTACTTCAGTGTTGCAAAGAGTGCTGTAGATGAGCGCCCTCCCTCCTGTATTCTGTGTGTGCCAAAGGTGGCATTCAGAGAACTAAAGGTCCCATATTCGTATTTTTTTTTCTCATATCCAGAAATAGTTTTTTCTGTCTTGCTGAGAGCTACTGTCAGTTTTAGCTCTCTAGTGCCATTAAAAAAAAGCTAGCCGGCATACTCAAATTAACAAAACCTAACAATTTGCCACTCTTAAACCTGCTGGAAGAGCTCTTTCATGGTTGACTGGGTGGCTCTGGAGGTTACTAGGGGGGAGATACCTTTTCTTCTCTTAATCACCTGTTTGAGTCTTTTCCAAGCCAAATAATAATAATATTCATTATGCAATCACATATGTTCGTGTGTGTGTTAAATGAGTTGTGCTCTCTTCAGGTCTTAAGGGACAAGAGCATATCAAACAGTCATTTTCAAAGTGACCTTTATCTCCTTTTCCTCAGTGACCTACACCCTAAGACTGCTTGTGTTAATCATATCAAACAACTTTCATCACAGAAAGTAAGGCTCACAAGTTGGCGTTTCCCAGGCTTACTGATGGCATGGCATATTTTTATTTTTGCTGAAATAAGAATATACTCGAGATACACTGACTGCCTTCCACTTAAGTTCCTTCAGAACCCTTAGCAACATGCAGTGTGGACAATGGATATCCCCATTCTTTATCTGGCTTTTGTCCTCTACTAAAATACAATTTTTGAAGTCTTTTTGCCTGAGAGTTTCACAGTTAGATTAGCTGGAAGAAGTAGGTCAGCACTGAAATCAAAGAGCTGTATTATTGGAAGGTCCAGAAGAAATTGTGTCGCCCAGGTCCTGCCATGGCGTTTCATCATGTATGAGCAGACAATACAGTCTAATTGTTTTTTTGATCTTCCCTTGGAAACTTCAAGAGATGGGTTCCAAGAGCTGGCTAAGGAAACTAGCTTCTGTGTTTTGTTCTCCTGAAGTTTAGACCAGATCTGACCTGAGACACCCACGCTGCAGCTGAAAAAAAATCACCAAAACACCCAAACAAACAAAAAGCAAAGCAAAAGAACACCCTTCATTTTTCTTCACTCAGAAAAAGTCATCATTCTTCACAGAACTACTGAATATCCTGTGTTGCAAGGGACCCACAAGGATCATGGCATCCATCTCCTTGCTCCACACAGCACCACCCAGATTTCAAACCCTGAATCTGAGAGTGTTGTCCAATTGCTCCTTGATCTCCAGCACTTGGGGCTGTGCCTACAGCCCTGTGCATCCCGTTCCATGCCTACCATCCTCGACCCCCAGCTGCCCCTCCCCTGGCACATCTCCATGCTGTTCCCTCTGGCCCTGTGGCTGTCACACAGAGCAGAGCTCAGCGCTACCCTCCGCTCCCTGCGAGGAGCTGCAGCCGCCATCTCACCTCAGCCTCCTCTGCTGCGGTCTTAACACAGCATTGTTTCGTTGTTGTTGCAGATCTGTACCTGTTTGGAATGACCACTTTTCTACTTGTGACCTTCTCTTTTCTGTCTCTACAAATCGGGTTCTTCTAGGTTGATTTCTCTTGCATGGTAAACATCTCAGTTTTGATTTCTTTGATTAGATATCTATCCGATCCACTCTGTTTTGAATACTGATGAGGCCAAATCTTTTCATTTCTTGTAACTTGCTCTCCTTAATTATTCCTGAGACAACATGATAGTTCATGGATCCTGGTGGTTTTCTTATAGATCTTTTCTTTGTCTCACCTTTTATCACACAGTTTATGCTCCCATGTTTTCCTTTTACTTGGGATGGCCATTTGGCCAAAATAAGTCTAAAACCATGTCATTTAAGCTCACCATTTTCTTTCTTTCCTTTTTTCCCCATCCTTTTTTGCTGTAAAATATGTGAGTATTCTGTGACAGCGTTATCATAGATTATATACTGTAATGGCCCTGTAGGTGATAACATTTATCACTGTATGAAAATACCACTGTACTGTTTAGTATCTAAAAGGTGAGAAACAGTTATATAGTTACACGTATTCTGGGAAGCTTATTTCAGAAGAGCTTATTTAACTAATTTTTAAAAAATTTTTAATATATTTTTTAATGTAATAAGAAGGACTTCAGTCTATTTTCAATGAAAAAAAAGGACAGAGCTAGTTTTCTAGATTTGGCCAATTTGGCATTTATCAAGGGCAGTATGAATAGTAAGGGACTATAACTCATAATTCTTTCATAATTGTCTCACTTGATAAAGGAAATGCGTGGTGAGCAATGAGAAATAGAATGCACTGCTTTCTTATTTCTAAGGACAGAAAAGCAGAGAAAAATTGAAACGGAACTAACTTTGCCCACTATAAAATCACCAAATGCAAGAACTGAGCAGAAAGTAAGGTTTAAGTAGTAGGTATATAATTAATACATTTATGTTTGTGCTGCAGATGCATGTGATTTTATATATAACTGGGTGGAAATACTAAAACTCGTTTTCTCTTTTCCCTTTTTGTGCGCATACAGTACATTAAATTTAAAGAGCCATACTCCATTAGCTGCTAAGATTCACAATTGTGTCTAGAACACTGAAAGTAGCTCTTGCAATGATAATTGTAAAATGTCAAGTAATAGCAAACAGGTTCACATTTAGTATAATGATTAGATAACTAGGGAAAAAAACAGCTATTATGTGTTCCTGGACCACAGTGGAGGTAGAAAGCAAGAAAAGCATGTGGTTTGACTGCATAGTATTAAAAATGTAACACTTTATATTTACTTTGCACTTAAAATTTTGAATGATCCGACTAACAGAAACAGACAATCTAATACAAATGGTTTGGAATACATTAAAAATGTATGCAAGACAAATCGCTATTTTATAATCGTTCGGCAGTGTAGTAAATTTGCACTGCAGGTTGATTCATAACAAATTTGCATAACATTTATGTGGGGTTTTCATTGTACTAATACAGTTCTTTCAGCCACTTTTTATGTGCTCTACCATTTTATTATGTACCTTTAGGGGGTACTTCAAAAAAAAGAGAAAGTGGGGGCTGGGAGTTAGTGGGAAGAATATGACAGAGTTTTAAGATGAAGGTTTGTAATCACAGAAATGAAAAGCTAAGAAAAAGAAAATAGACTGGAAAGGGTGTATAACTTAAAACTGAGTGAGTGGAGGAGAAAAACATGTATTCTGTGCTCCCACATGAATTATATAGTATTCGCTCCATTATTTAGGCGGGCATGACGAGAAAGATGGGTATCAAGAGTGCATAGACCAAAGGGGCTTCTGTGAACAGCTATGTTAAATGGAGGTGCTTGTTAGTATGCCCTGATTTGCATATGCTTTGTATCCTTTCCTAAATATTCTGGGGTCAAATCAATGTTTATGCTGTATATTTTGCCTTTTAATATTGTAGCTTATAATTCTCTTAATTTCTTTCAATTCAGGAGATCAATTTGGAAAAGGGTGAATTTGCTTTGAGGAGGAAATAGCAAATACAGGGAAGTGAGGAGAGAAAAGGCATTAAAAAGTAGTGGGAACGGATCCAATTTGGAGAGGTCTGGTTTGGCATTTCTTTCACCAACTCACTGCTGCTGTGCAAAGACAGTAGTTGATTGAATAAGAATCCATGTAAATCCCAATTGTGAAATCCATCTGTGGGGAAAAGAGAGATTTACCAGTATGTTCTTATTTGCTTTCCAGTAACTTCTGGATGTCCTCCTATGATCATCTCCCTGCCCAATCTTCCCAGTCTTCCACTGTCTCTTCTGCATTCATCTTTCTTATAGTATCACCCACACAAAGTAGACAAAGCATAAATGTCTGCAGAAGATCATAATCGTAGATTTCATACTGTTTTATTATCAGCATCATTACTTAAAATCAGTTTTCTATTTTCACAGAGCTCGTATAAATATTTATTGCTTGCATTATTTGAATATCAATGATCTAAGACAAAGTAAAAATAGAGTAACAGACCTGGACAATGCTCTAGAGCATGTTTTTTGAACTGTTCTTGAGTAGGAGGATGATTGTGGTTACCTATCTATGTAGACCATATACAGCAATGACTGAATGATAAATAGTTGTTTCTCTATGCAACAGAATTTATGAATTCTTTTGGAGCACAGCAACAGAATTCCTCTGTTATGAGGTGCAAGTTCAGTAATTTTCTCTAGACATTTTGCAGTGCCTTAACTGTGTCTTCCAGGCAGTTCCATTGCCTGTAGCTTATTCTCTGTTTGCTTATATGTCCTGGTGGGTATGCTGAAGGCAAGCTGTGATGCCTGGATGGATAAGCTGGAGTCTGTCTGCGAAAGAAAGTCATTAAACTATGTTTGTTAGTGAAATGAAAGCTTTTTCAGCATTCTGAATGTAGATAATTGTTTTTGATGTAGCCTGTCCTTCAGTTTTTTTTGCTTTGTCTTTCCCGTACATTGGAAAGAGGAAACATATTTCCCAAAACAAGACTGTAAGCACCCATAAAGTTTAGGCTATGAGCATTACAATGGTTAAAAATAAAATCAGAGGCCTGCAGTAGATTTAACATTTGGGAACTTTTCATTTCTCCTTGCTGAATGTGAAGGTAACGGTCTTCTGCTTCATCAAATGCTTGGTTAGAAGTGCATAGGAGATTTCTTTGGATTGCACTCTACACTTTGATTTTTGGGACAATACATGTAAATGTAAAGCTGTGGTGATTATCTGAATGTCACTTACTGTAGGTGGGGAAAGCTGAGAGTACAGTGAGTGAAGTAAATGCATTTATTCATTTGTGTAGAGAACTCTGGTGAGTTCATGACACATTTTCACTGTTCATGACAGTGAAGTCAGCATAGCTGTGAGTAGACTTCTCTGCCATTACCTTAATGTTTTTCAGAATGACACACAGACACCAGGAGGAGGTATTCTTTATCCTTTGTGTATTCTGAGCAAATACACAGAGTATTGCTCAGTCAGGTTCAAGTCATTGTAAAGAAGATCGGTAAATTTCACGTCTGAAACTGAGATGCCCTCCCCGCTTGCAGTGTAGCCTGTTGTAAGTTGCTGTGCGCTGACACACTGGCTGCTCCAGTTTTACCTGGCTACCTGTTGTCTGACTATCTCCTGGAGCCTTATCATTTCCCTACTTCAGGCAGGCTTTAGTTGGGGATGCAGGCTTTCTGGGGTGGAAGAAAGATAGCAGGTTACATCTTAGGGATGCTGTTCAGATGGGAGCGAGCTCTCCCAGCTTTAGAACCAGGCACTTCCAGAAAACAATTGAGCCTACCCTTAAATAACAGAGGTGGAGAGTCCAGTGAAGTGCCTGGATCTGTCTCCATCAATAATAACAGGAGGTGTGAGTCACTTTGCTTTGATTTGGCACGTAACTTGTCTCTGGATGTCTCTAGTGGCATTACATTTCACCCTACCAGCCTAGCTCTTTTGCCGACCTGAGGAAGTGTGTCACAGGCACATTTTACTCTCTTGGCACAGCATTTTAGCTGAGAGAGGAAGCGTTGCAGCCCATGCTGTACAGAGGCCTGCAGGAGATGTGTGGCTGAGCTCGGAAATCAGCTCAGGCCCCTTTTGTTTTGCTCCTAGGGTTGCTGTCAGCTGGCAGAACAAATGCTCAGCCTGGACAGCGGCCGGAGCCAGGTGTGCCCTCAAGCTTCACGTGTAAATTAAAAAAGCTCAAATTTCTGTCATTTTTCTCCAAATGTTTTTTTAAAATAGAAGACAACAGGTACCACATAGCAAGGATGGATTGTCTGCCTTTTCTATACCTTATAGAAAAAAAAAAAAAAAGTAAAAAATCAGTGGCAACATTCTGCCCGTTGTTGTTTCCCTGGCTGTGCCTCACTTGGAGAACCACAGTTTAGTAACCGATCAGTTTAGTAACCATATAGGAAACTAATTTTTAGCACAAATGAGAAAAGTAACTGACACAGTTTGTGGGTTATGTCAGAAATTTTCAATTTGAATGTAAAATGCCCATTAGAGGGGCATATTTATTTCTCGTTTTTTTTTTCTGCTGAGGTGCCTTTCTATGCTGTTATTATTGACTTCCTTGTGTGAGAACAAAATCAGAAGGAGTGTGTGCCCATTTCTGTCTGGACATGTAAAATTCTCCTGATTTATCCCTTTTTCCAATTCATAAGATTTTCTTTTTTTTCCTTTTTCTTTTTTTTCCCCCTGAAACTATTTTTATAATACAAAGAATTAGGGAAAGTTTCCATGTCTATTAAAACTGTACAATCAAAGCTGCTGTATAATCATAAATGAAGTACATAATGATGATGAGACTGGGGTAAGTTAGCATTTTTAACGGCTACCAAAGTTGTATTTTCTTACCTGTGCTACGTGACTGTAGTAATCAATTTAAATTTAGGACTGAGAGATCATTAACCACTGCAGAACTCTTTGTAAATGAAAGGTGGTGGAGATGCAGGGGTCTGTGCTGTAAAGGGAAACTGCTTGTTTGAGAACAAATGGAGCAAAACTGATGCTGAGTGTGATAAGACTTGCCAGATTGCCAGCCTATAAGAAATGGTTCCAGAAAATGTTTGTGCTACTCTGTCGTAGCAACAGGATTTTTTGCCCCAACACTTCTGTCGTATTCTTTATTCTAAGCTTTTACCACTGTCATTTTCAAATAGATCATTGCCTCGTTCCAGCTGTAGTGTGTGTTTTTCCACTTTGAAGTTCGACTCTGATTTGGATTGTGTGTTTTATTACTGTATGCTTCTTCATTCAGAGAACAGAGCAAAGAGTGGGAGATATATAATTTATTGATCTTTTTTTTTTTTTTTTAGCTACAGTAAATGTAGAAAATCTGGTGCAACGAATGCATAATTTTTATGAATAGGATTCTTAAATCATAAATAGAATGTTAATTTGTAGCCATGTTTAGTTGTGGAGCAGATGGAAAAATAGAAATGTGCTGGAAAAGTAGGTATTTGCTGAAGCTAATGAAGTTAATTGGTCTCATTTGGCTACACTATTTTCCCCAACCCCCTGAAGACTGGGCTTCTTAATTCTTTAATTAAAAATGAGTAAGGTATGCTAATATTATAACCTTTATTTTTTTTCCCCTAGCTTTCTACATACATGCTTCCTATTAACAGAACCAGCCTTAGCAGTCCAGTATTAGTAAGCACATTAGTAACCAGGAATTTCTAGGGAAAGTGGTGATATTATGAAAAAATAATTGAAAATCTAGCAATCCACGAGTTAATATGTGTTTTTAAGCCCTAATCATTACTTCCTTTTCCTGTTTCAGTGTGATTACAAAGAAAGGATCTGTTTTTCCCCAATTTGGAAGGAAGTTGAAGTACACAGAACAGCTTAGGTGGTGGAAAATTTTGATGATTAGGAGCATTTCAATTAATTTTGATTAGCTGTGTTACAGGCTAAATCTACAGTGAAGTGCTAGAAACGCATGAATTAAAATACCAGTCAATTGATCCACAACCCCGGGAGATCCCTTAACCTGTTGTGTTGGTGTTGTTTAAAAAGCAAGAAGAATATTTTAGATATTCTCTTCCTTCTTATATGGGTAGTGAAAAAGAAAGTCAGTGGCCCTGCTTTGCAGTGACACTGGGACTGTCACCGTGTGCTGCTAGGTGTGCAGTTCCAGGGACTGGGGAGTCCTCACCACCTTGCTGTCTCTGTCTTCATTCCCTATGAAGTTTTCGCTATTTGGATGATTGAGTTTGAGCAACTGCTTAGGGTTTCAAAGGATTTGGATAATGTTACACTGTAGGGTTGGAAATCTCTTTGAATAGTACATTGCAAAGGGACAAAGACATAGTTTCGGTGCATTTATTAGGGCCCTGCTGTAGAAGCGAGGAAGAATAAACCATCTTTTTTAAGTTAAGAGATCTTGGAACAGGCTTCTCTAATAAATCCTGGGTTTTAGAAGTGAGGTACGTGCTGCAGTGCTGAAGTTGTTTGTTCATCTGGAATGTATTAGGATCTTGATTAATACGAAGACATCTGCAATTTTACATAAGAAACAGAGCGGGCAGTTTGGCAATTGCAAATGGAAATTGGGAGAGAAGAGCCAAACCTATACAAAGTCGCTGTCTAGTCCTCATTGCCCCTGATGTTGATACTAACAATTATTATAGTGGTTAAAAATATACGTACTGCTAAAATGTTTCAATATGAAGGGCTCAGCGGCCAATTTTACAAGAACCACACATCTTTCAAAACTGGTAGCTTTTCAGACAGCTCTATAAAGCAAAAAGCAGTCTTTGTGTGCTTAATCTGATATCCCAGGTCTCACACTGGTGGCTGACAGTAGTAATGCTTTTGAAGTTAAAGAATTTACACAGATACAAGACCAATGTAAGGTAATATCAAGAATCAGCCTGTATCTCTCCAAAACGCAACAGCATAATCTTCTTTAGAGAAGCAGGATGCCAGTCAGAGTCAGATCTTTTGTAGGAATGGTGTCTTAAATTTAAGGATTAAAATATTGAACAGGCAAACTGGACAAAAATAAAATAAAATAAAATAAAATAAAATAAAATAAAATAAAATAAAATAAAATAAAATAAAATAAAATAAAATAAAATAAAATGATCAGCAGCAAAAGATTTTAAGTCAGGGTGACGACTGCATTAAAGGCTAGGAATTTTGGGGGGATTTATTTTCTTAAGTAGAGCATTTAGCTATGTAAGTACATAATTTGGTGGAGAAAATAGAACTGTTGTCAACAGAGTTTGTACAAATTGGTTCCCAGTTAGACTGGGAGGGCCAGCAAGTAGAGCATTAGTAGATTAATTTCAGGAAGTCACATGCATTGTTAGTAATCCATAAAAGGGCAAATTCTGAACAATTGGAAATCTCACTCCAAAAACAATGTTGATAATGTGACTGAAATAATAGATCAGCACTTCTTTCAGTAGAAAAGGGCAAGTTAATTCTTGCCAGAATGGTTTGGAATACAGAAAATGTTCAGTGTTTAGTGCTGAAAACTCGAGCAAGGCAATTTGATCCTCTCATTTTCAGACAACCTGTAGGGAATGGTGAAAAGATGAGAGGGGCTACAGGGACACATCTGAAAGTTTTCTTGAGTCAGCAATAAAGCAAGACTTCAGTAAGTTTGTAAAATGGAGAGGACACAGGAATCATCCTGATCATTTTGCAAGCCATCTATCTCCCTTTCATGACTCCATAAATATTTGTGGCAACTCTTAATAAGGAAATGTAGGATTAGCGAAACAATGCATGTTGGTTAGCCTTCGAGGCAGTTACATCTGGAAGTGAGGAGCCATGCCATATGATCATGCAGCTCTTTACAGACCATCTGCAAGTACTTCTTGGACCTATGACAGGACCATTAAGTTCAAGAAGTTGATCTCCCTACACCTGAACACAGTGAGACTTCACGTCCAGCAGTGTAAGGAGCCACTGTGGAGCTTATTTAAGCTGAACTCTAGGAGAGAGAGAGTTTGGCTGTTAGTGTTACCAGAAATGTTGTTCTTATGTCTGTGTTTCCTACATGGTGCTGCTGGAGCAGCAGTTGTATCCCGTGAGCTGCTTCCAGCCCATCATTTAACTGGGACAGAATGGGAGGAGCTCAGTTCCCATATGGAATTTGCACCTTCAGAGCTCATCTGCAGGCTCTTACATCTGCTCATCTTACAGCCTTTTCTGTAAAAGTGGCTTGAAAAATAGCTGTTTGTGTCTTTCTTATCTAGAATTGCTTACAGATGTAATTTACATCTCAGGGTCTTCAAGGGAATTTCTGGAAGCAGGTAAATCTTTCTTATTGGATTTGCCTTTATAAATGTATAAAAATATACAGCATACTATTTTTTGTTTATATGCCAGCTTTCCAAGTAGTCACTTCAAAATGTGTTTTGTATCTGCAAGCTAGTGGTTAGGTATTCATATTTGGTTTTAAAAAGTTCTGTAAAGATAGTTAATAGCTTAAATTAAAATCTTGGAGTGCTTTGAGTGAATGAATATACTTATCTGTGGAAAGAAAGACATTCCTAAGGTACAAAGACTTTTTTAAACATAACTTACCAAAGAGAAGGAACTGTCACAGTGGTATATAAACAGGACAGATGGAGATAGCCCCTTGAGGCTATGGGACTTGAGTTAATAAACCTTGAAAAGTTACAGTATTTTCTTGTTTTGTATTTTCCTCGTGAACCCAAGTAATGTAGCTCATTTGTTTTAAATATTACCACTGGACTGCAAGGCAATAAGTTTGGTCTTCTTAAACCCTACTTCTAACCAGATCCAGACCAAACCTAAAATACCAGTCCAATTAAAGTTAATAGTGAGATTCCATTGGCTTCAGTAAAGCCAAAACCTTATTTTGAGATTGTGGGTTTTAGTTTATTGCATTATCTGGTAACACAAGTCAAATGAAACAACCATGTCTTCGTAAGGTTGGCCCTTTCTCTGCTAGTCTCTCTGTGCCTGCTGTATGTCCCTGTTAATATGTCATTAATACAGACAACTCACTAGAAGTTGTGTGTTCAGTACATCAGAAGTACATCATGCACAGTGCATACAAAATATTAGCTTTTAGACAAACAGCTTACTTCTATATGGGGAAGAGGAGGAATGTAGCAGAGTTTGCTACACCTCACAGAATTTGAGTATTTCAGGGGCTGGAAGAGACCTCAAGAGATGCATCAAGTACAACCCCTCACTCTGCTAAAGCAGGTTCCCTACAGTGGGTTTCACAGGCAGGCATTAAGATGAGTCTTTAGTATATCCATAGAAAGGGACTGCACAACCCCTCCAGGCAACCTGTTCCAGTGCTCTGTCACCCTTCCCGTAAGTAAGTGTTTCTGCATATTTGTATGGAACTTCCTGTGTCCAACTTTTAGGCCATTTCTCCTTGCCCTATGACTACACATTACTGAGAAGAGCCTGGCCTCATCCATTTGCCTCCTACTTCCTTTTAGATATTAATAAACATTTATCAGTTACCGTTTCAGTCTTCTTTTCCCCAGGCTGAACAGACCCAGGTTACTTAGCCATTCCTCATACCAGGGAGATTCTCCAGGCCATTTATCATCTTTGTGGCACTTTGCTGGGCTCCTTCTAGGAGATCCTTGTCTTTCTTGAACTGGGGTGCCCAGAACTGGATGCAGTAGTCTAAATGCAGCCTCACCAGGGCAGAGTAGAGGGAGAGGATTACTTCCCTCCACCTGCTGGCCAAGCGCTTTTTAATGCACCCCAGGATCCTACTGGTTTTCTCAGCCACATGGTCATACTGCTGGCTCATGGCCAACCTGCTGTCCATTAAGACCCCCCCCCCCCAGGTCCCTTGTTGCAGAGCTCCTGTTCATCAGGTCATTCCCTAACCTGTACTGATGCATGTGGTTATTCCTCCCCAGATGCAAGACAAACCTCAGTGTTAAATTCTTCACTAAACGAAAGTAGGTGCTCATGATCAAGTTAACTTAGCATTACAGATTCTTTTTGCCTCATGTAGGATAATCTGAGCTGACGCAAACCACCTCTTTGGCAGAACACACATTTCCACTTGAGAAGAAAGTCTGCAGATGAAACTATCTCAGTAGCAATTATTTTATATCAAGTAAAGACAGAGATCTGGAAATTTTCTATGAAAATGAAGTAGTCCAATGTAGGATGGTAATCTCAGACTAAAGTAGCTGACAATAGAGCCAAGGAACCAAAGCCAGGCATTTATGTAGAAAAAATAGGGTGAGTACAATCTTCCTGCAGCCATCCTGCTTTTTTAAGTAGCAAGCTCAGTATTGTACCACTGCCTTTTAAAATCCAGACTCCTGACTGAATAAAACTCAGAAAACAGATCCTGCTGTAATAAAAACACATGTAAAATTCCTGGAAATGTTTCCTGTTACAGGCTGCCTGCTTAGTGTAGACTGATAGAAAGTCAGCAATTGTTTGCTCTGGTATTGTTCATATCCCTTTTTTATGAGGAAAATGAAGATCAGACCAGAAGGTTATCCGTCACCTTTGCAGCCACATTAGGATCAGAAAGAATAAAAAAAGAATTCATTGTATTTCAGATTGGTTTGATTGGGTTTATGCCCATGGGTTTATGCCCATGACATTAAAAAACATAAAATATTTATTTATTTATTTATTTTTCCGGTCATGGTAAAAGCTAGAGCTGAGCTTTTGCTTTGGGATTGAGTGGTCCAAAAAATGTCTTGCTGGCCAGATCCAGTCCAGAGCATGATTCTGCTTGGATTAACATTTTGTGAAGTGATCCTGTGTCGGGACTATAGTTTCGCAGGAACGGGGGGAACATTGTTGGTTCCTTATGATGCTCAGGATGCTCCTAGGGCACACTTCATCCCCAGCTCACAGCTCTTCAGGCTGCCTCTGTGTCCATGTTGGAGATGATGGCTCTTTACATGGTGGGTCTGGAGCCAGGCCTGGAAAAGTGCCCCCAAACTGGCATCTAGAGCACTTAAATGGTTGGACCATCTTGGCAAGTGGTGAATACCTTATTCCAAGATGAATATTTACCTTTTTTCATCAAGGGAGTCTTCTGTTATGTCTTCTCTGTCTTTCCGGGACTCGAGAGACCAGGGCAACTACAGGTTGCAGTTCCATTCCACAATAAATACCATGGTATTTTTATTTGGTCTGCTATGAGTTATGCTTGCTGATAGGAAGTCTACAGTACATTTTCAGGCACGTAATTCATGTTGAAAGTAGACATGTTTTAGAAGAGTAAATCTGGTCGTAGCACAAAGCATACCAGACTAAGGAGAAAGGGGAGAAAGAATACTTTGATGGTATACACAGAGACGCTGCCTACATAGTGGGCTTGAAGTAAAGAAGACAGGAAGCTTTTTGGGATGTGGAGACACAATTTCGGGTTAGCACAGGAAACAAACCAGGAGCATTATTGACCAACATCATGATGTTCTTTCCCCAGCTAGAAGGACCATGTTTCCCTATCCCAGTGAAGAATTTCCAGCTAATTTGAACAGTTTGCTTATTTATCTTGGATGTAGACCATTCTGCAGCCATCTGGGATGGACTACTGTAATGCGCTGCTAATTTTTCCCCTTGAAATTGATCTGAAGCTTCTTTGGGGTGGAAAGCTAATATATTAAAAAAATAGAGTCCAGTGCATGTAGCTGTTCATTTAATTCCCCATTTCCTGGGTAAAAGCCTCACGCTCCATGTCCCTGCCTGGCAGTAGCTCACAGTTGGCCATGTCTGTCTTCCTCTCCCTGGGCTGAGGCAGACGTGGGCCGAAGGCGAGCCTTTCTTGTCCTCGGCTGTGCAGCTCCCTGCCAGAGCCCCTTGCTGGCTGCCTTTAAGGCAAGCTGCAAGCCCTGTTTATTTCGGTTGGCCTATCCATGACTGTTTTATGGGCTCCCTACCTTTGTTTTTGCATCTGCTACCCTTTTGTTTTTCTCTTTACTCTAACTAGTCAGGAATTGAGTCTTTTGGGGCTGGCAGGTCCCTTTTGAATTCTGTGTGTATGGCATATTGTAACATGCTATTAGATTTTGCTTTCTACTTTTACTGTTTTGCATTTGGCTCTTTATGCTGCTTGGCTTGCAATTGGTGCTTTAGAAAAGATCAAATAAATATATAATCGTGTCAAATCTAATTTTGTCTAAGAGAGTTAAATCCAGTATCCAAATATAGAAGAGTGTGTTTGTGGTGAAACTTAGTACTGAGAGAATTAGAAAGAAAGCTCCAATTAGAAAGAAAGCTGATGCCATGCCGTTTGCAATGCCATGTTTTCTTTAAAAGAAAACTTCCACTGTAATTAGCAGGAAAGTGCAGCCTAACGGGCAGTGCATTACCTAACACAGAGCCCGCTATTCAGACCTAGGAATAGATCATGCTTTTATATGCTCCTCTGGAGACCGCCGGTACTATGAAGTCCAGTATCAGCAAAACAGAAGTCAAAACATGCGCGCAGTCAGGAAATCTTGTACAATGGATGATAAATAGTGATTTGCTTCATTGGCCACTTCAGGAGGAAGTGTGTGAATGTAATCGTGGAATACAATGGCCTCTGCTTCTGCCGTCAAATACTTGGAATGAGGTGTCTGTCATCTACCCACACAGAAGGATTCAACTGTTGTGTACACACATGGACCTGTGTAGATTATGTTGTTACTTGCATTATGATGGCTACCAAGGGATCAACAAAAGTTCGGGTCTTTGTTCTAGAAACTGCCTAGGAATCAGCAAAAAGACGTGCTTTACCTCACGTTGAGATCTCTGATAGTGTTGACTGGGGGAATGGAACAAACAAGTAGGAGGAAGAGGAAGCAGCGGCAAAACTTGGTGCAAGAAGTAAGGGGCTGAGTTCAAATATTGTCATCAGAAACTGGTTTATGGGCACTAATGCAGAGGAGTGAACTCAGACATAAGATCCTGACACTTTGCTGAGCTTTGGGAATCCAGGAAGTTACATATCATCCATCCAAGGAAGTTCCACTTGTAAAATACTATCAAAGTATTTTATGCCCAAGACATTCAGGGCAGCTTGGTTCTGCAAAACAATAACATTATTAATCACTTGAGTAACCCACATTAATCAGTACTGCCTAGTAGCAAAGTTATTAATCAGTTTGATGATCTGAGCAATCTTGCAAAGAAATGAGCCTACTCAGAATTTTCAGAGTGAGAAAAGACAGTGTATAACAAAATGACTGGGAACAATACAAAAGCTCTTTAAAACCAACCTTATCTGTCACCTCACATTTACTGTTTCACCCATCTCCAGCAAGATGGGTGAAACAGATGGGAAGATGGGACAAGGGTCTTTGGGACCTCAAGAAGCCTCAGACTGGAGCTTTACACTTGGGGTGTAAAGCGCAGATGCACACTGAAATGAGGAAGAATAAAACTCAGAGTAAACAGAGTTTGACCAGTATATTTTGGTTCTGGAAGTGATAAATAATAGTAGCTAGTGGCAGCTGAATGCTTTATGACAAGAACAAGATGACAGTAACTAACTTGTCCCAGATGAGGAACAAAATCTATTTTTTGTAGATACAAGGATGGCTAATTGAAAACTTGTGAGCATCAACAATACAGGAATACAGAGAAGGGCACTTTTGTTAGCGGCTAATGGCCTTTCCACTCACTTGGAATGCACACTGGCTGTGTGCTCTCTCTAAGGAGCGGAAGGCTTGGCTGTCTTCAAACGTGGGTACATTTTGTGGCTCAGCAGAGTCAAAACTTGCAGAAGCTAAGGAAAAGGTTCTGCCTTGGACAGGCCACCACTTTCTATAGCAGGTTGATGACACAGGCTATTGAGTCCTTACAGAGAATTGTTTGTCTTCTGGTTTTAGACGGCTTTAATTCCTCCAAATTGCTCCTTGAATAATAGGAAAAAGGCAATTTGAATTTCAGTGACAGATTGGACATAACAGGTTGCAACTATTAGGTCTAATTTTACCATACTGAGAAATAAAATTGCCTAAACGTAAACATCGATCACTGATGCAGTAAATTAATTTGTACAGAAAAAAGTAGTTTAACTGCAGTGCACATTAAACATAGAAAATTTTCAAAATTACAGCTCTCTGAATTAATTTATACACTTGTTTACTTGTTAAAAGCAAACCGTAACTACTTTTTTTTTCTTTTTTTTTTTTTTTTCCCCCTTCCTCATTGTGACTTCAAATTGTGAAAACAAGAACAGTCATTCAGGTTGTCTAGAAAGGAACAGAGATGGCTGTGCAGCTGTGGACGTAACCTAAGTTCTTTTTGTTTTTTGCTGTCTCTGAACGCATTAGTAGAATTACTAAAGACCTCTTTGAAATACTGCTTCATTCTAGCAAGCAAATTCAACATTTTAATCGGCTTGAGTTATGTTTTGTTAAGAACTGGTGGTGTGAAGTAATTAAACAACTTTATGATTTGGTTCCGCGATGAGTTTACATTCAAGTGTGTCCTCAGGCTTATTTAAACTGTTGAAATCTTCCAAAGTGTTTCATAAAAAAATGTCACATGCGTCTTCTTATTTCTCCTGCCTCATCTTTTCTAAAGATCTGCACGTGCTACTACCCCAAATTCTAATATGGTGCCTAGAGACTTAACATAGATGCTGGCCAACTTTTCTTCATTCTGGCAACTGCTATTTATTATCTGCTTACTGTTTTATAGAATGAAAAATACCACGCTTTTCTTATTTTAAGCCACAGCTATAATGCTAGTGTCCATGTGCAAGCACAAATGTATATATAAGCTTTAAAAAGGTAGCCCAAGTCACAGTGGAACAGGATCTGCCAATGTGGCTTATTTTGATGGTATCTGGTGTCTACTGTTTTCAAGGACAGTAGTTCGATTCAAACACAATTCTGATAAGTGGCAGGTTTTCATGTCTTTAATGCCCTGACAAGGGCATCACTCTCAAGAGAGGGAGGTGAAACCATTTGGATGAGAATTTCTTCCCCTCTCCTTTGTGCTGACACACCAAGATAATGGACAATTAATAGCGAGCCTTCTCTGCGGGGAAAGTCTAGGGTTATCGCTAATACAAAAGTGCTCGAGAAGTGTTTGGGCACGAAGGGGAGAGAGAAAAAATAAGAATAAAAAGTACAATGCAGGACCAGCACAAGGCTTAATGTGCAGGGTTTTTTTCACCTGGAATCATGGTGAATGATTTGTCAGTAGCAGCAGCTGTAACTTTTTAGACCTGGTTCACTGCTCTTGACATCAAGCAAGGGATGAGAGGAATCTTGCCATTTATATCCTTGCTGGCGGTGAGAAGGCTGGTTGCTACTTCCCAGAGATACCAGCTGGCAGGGCAGGCTGCTCTTAGCTACTATGTGTGTCTTGTTGTAAAGTTTACTGCAGCAGGATATGGAGGACAGGTCTAAACAAACCACTTCTTCACCTTTGCTTCTGCTCCCCCAATGACCTTTTAGGCTCACCTTCAGCCTCATTGTTCCCATTTGTATTGTATGGGGATTACTTTCCTTTCCTGGCCCTCACCATGCACACTTCCCTGTGCTTGGGGGAAGGCCGCTTTCTACATGGTAAGTCTGTGCAGCCCACAGTTTTTGCTTTGCTGTGCAATCCCAGCAACACTCCCAGAACAGCCAGCTGCCCCCGAGTCACCTGGAGAAGGAGTTGCTGAGGGTTGAAAGTCAACAGGCAAACTGCCTTGGGGATTATTATGGCAGCTGCTTGTGCACTGTACTTCTGCACCAGATCTAGTGATTGATGCTGTGACTGTGTGCCCCTGTTGTCCAAGTAAACAGAGCAAAGACATACAATGTTTCCTGAAGTTAGACAAACCAAAGATTAGTCTAAACTGAGCGTGGAACAGGTTAACTGATCTTTCTCTGCCCTAAGCTTTCATTTGTCCCTAGCAGCACTGAGCTGTCAATACAGTGTACAGCTACTGATAAGTATGGGTTCTCCTCAGCCTGGAGAGATCTGTCTGATAAGATAAGATGGCCTTAAAAAAAGAGAGAGAGAGAGAAAGTGCGTTAACTGCTTTGACTGCAAAATACCCCCTGGTAGCCAGAGATAAGACACCTTGAGCTGCTCAGAAGACCTTAGACAGGATGTAAATGAAGCCAGTTGGAAAAAAAAAAAGAAAATCATTTCAAATCCAGCCACTATTCTGCTCTACTCTTATTTCCAACCCTGACAGCAGAAGGCTTAATTTACTGTATTTCACACCGAGCTTCCATTCTACGCTGAGGAAGCTAGAAAGGGTTGTTTTAGATACATGCTTTAACAAAGCAGAGATCTCTTTATTTCTGGAGAGGCCTCTATTTCAGACAGTTCATCGTGAGTTTCAGCAGGCTTTGATGAATGGAAATTAATACAGAGAGGAAGGAAAACACGGCCTTCTGCAAATAATCTCTCCGTCTTCTGTGAGTAAATTGCCCAGATAAGCCTCTATTTCCATTAAAGAACTGAATGAAGCATATGTATTTTAAATACAACCTTCACCTTGCAAAATTCCACAAGGATGGACTGGTGACCCACAAGATCGGAAGGCAGGTGTTAGATGTGATATTTAGAGGTGGCAGCTTTATAGTAGCATTTGGTCTCCTGACTGTTCTCAACCAGGAAATTCATCATGTCCCATTTACACGCTAGAGCACCTATTATTCAGTGAAAGCCACACACGTTTACTTGTGCCTAATGCATGCTGAGAGAGGGCTGTATTGCCTGGCACTGCGGTTTGCCTGTAGTGAATCACAGAATCATTATAGTTGGAAAAGACCGCTAAGATTGCCTAGTCCAACCAGAGAAAGGGTACCAGAGACATGCTGCCCCAAGGTGACAGTACTGCCCTAGAGTAAGCATTCGTGTGCCATTCTGAGCACCAACTTAGTTTAAAAACCAAGGTTATCTTTGCTCGGGGACATCACTTTGAACAGCTGTGCGGCACATCTGCGCTAACAGCCAGTGCTGGGAGAAAAAAAAAAGATCCTAAAATGGGATGTAAGCGAACTATTAGAAGCTAAATAGAAACTGTTATCCAAAAGCAACCTCTCTGGGTCCTCTCCAGTTTGGCCAGTGCCTTTTTTTTTGTTTAACCAAAGGTTGCTCAGGTATCTGTGTCTCTGCAAACCACCCTAGAGTGAGCTTCTGGGTGCCCGTCACCTTTAATCAGCCTGCTGCTAAGCTCAGGGCACAGCGGACACTTTACAGTAGAAAGTGCTGCGTTCCTGGCTTCCCTACATAGGGGCCCAGTAGTTCGAGTACTAAATGGCACAAGGCCTAGATTCATTCCCTCAGCATCCTGAGGGGATTCAAAGCCCCGTTTCCTGCCTCTAAGCAGAAGGTCCTCAGATCTGCAGGGGTCTCTTCCCAGGGAAGCTGGGCTCACTGGAGCAAAGAGCACCATATTCATAGGGCTGGTAGGAGCACATTTGAGAAAGGACTGTTAACCTACTGCGAATTACACTCATTTAGTGCAGGGGCTCTTGCAGTCTGGAACTCACTCTTAGGTTTATTTTTGTTTTTCATCCAGCCACTCTTTAATGTATAAAGAGCCCAGTCCTCCCCTTTCCCAGCTGCGTGCCCAAGCTGCGAGGTTGCAGACCTTTTCCTGCTTCCCCTCAGGGCCCCATGAATTCTGCTTTCTTTGCTTCTTAGGCTCCTGGAGACACCCAAGTCCCTTTGCAGATCTAGGTCCAGGAGTTTTCACCTGTGTAAATAAGACCGCCACCACATCTCTGTCATTTGAAGAAATAAGCAGTTCTGTGTTTATTTACTGTATTTCATTCTAGCACACTGTAAAATAACACCGCTATGTTTTTGAAAGCGTTAAGTGACAGCCTTGCTTTTACTTGATCTTCATTCCCTTTTACTTTCTATTTCCTACAAAAAATGTTGCAATCTCTTTCCTGGGGTGTTTCTTTCAGATGCAATTATTTACTCCTTTCTTTCTTCTCGCCTCACATTCCTTTCTTTCTGTTTCCCACCCCTTGCCTTCCTTTTTTGTTTTTTTTTTTTTCCTTTTTTTCCCCTTTTTTTTCCTTTGTCCTACTTTAGCCCCCATCCAAAATGTATCTTGCTGCTGTATTTCTGGTCTTGAGGCAATGAAGCAATGAATTGGGATGGTTGAAATAGAGGCACAGGTGGGAGGGACAGGCGCAGGCTGAGTGAGGTGCACCCCCTGCAATCCCTGCAGACTTTCATGATTAAACTCTAGATTAACAGAAAGAAGGGCGATATTCAAATGAGAACCCAAGGTGGTGCTTGGCATCTCACGGGTTTCTGCCTGCAAATGCTGCTCAGGGGCTCCATCTTTTGTCTGAGCCTCCAGCTATAGAGGTTTTGACAGGCTGCCCATCTCCCCTCAGGGCCTGGGGGCTGGGTAGAAATGGGGGCTGGGTAGAAACGGGGGCTTGGAAGGCAGCTTTGAAACAGGGGTTCAGTCAGCTTTTAGGATGTGAGCCTCTGGATCGTTTGATTTTGGAAAGGAGGGAAAGAAAGAAATGGTTTGCTGACTTAGGACACACTCCTTAAAGAAAGCAGCAACCAACTCATTTTAATACCTGTATGCCATTGGAGAGTTACCTTTATGACCAAAACCGTGCTACTGGGTCCCTGAGGCTTCAGTGTACTTTTGCAGCTTTCAAAAGGAGCTGCGGTTCAGGGAAAAATTGGAAGGACAGAGTTTCTAGGTCTTGTCGATGGGGGAAGAGCACGACCCACTGAAAGCAGAATGCATGAGAAATTACTGGTGTCCAGTGAGGAGCCTGAACTCTTGTCCTCTAGTCATGCGTTCTTCTTAGTAAGCAACACAAATACTGTTAATCAGCACATATTATAATGCTTGTTTTCTACCACAGAACTGATTAACCGAATCCCCACTTTTGGTACGCGAGGTTGTTAACAAACAGGTTCTTAGGAGACCGCTATTATGTGCACGTTTGCTAGAATATTTGAATGGGTTTTCTGCTCTTCCATTATCTTAATTCTAAATGTAATTATTCTCAGGGTGATTTTTCCTGACCCCTTGCTTCAGATGGAACAAGCCTGGTGGTCTCTGACTCATGCCGTACAAACAAACAAACAACTACTAAGAGAAACAGCAACTTAACAGCGGAAGAAGAACAGTGTAAATGTGTTTGTCACAATGAAGCAGTGGACAAATGAGCTAATTTGAATCGCTTAGTGCTTGTATAGTCGCAACAAAACAACCCCTGTAAATTAATTGTGTGACATGTGATTCCCAATTATGTAAAGCAGTATAATAAGCTTTGAGGACGGTGACTGTCATTAGTTATATGTAGAGGACTGTGGAAAATTACTTATTCTTTCTCTTTGCCTTGGGAGGCACGAAGTACAGGCTTCCTCAAACAAACGGAGGGTAGGTAGGTAGTTCTGTGCTCTCCTAGACACAAACTGGGTTTTGTGTATGGTCTGAAAGGTGAAGCAAAATGCAAACTGCTTACATTTTCTTTAATTTGGCTGTAGAAGACGGAATTCATTGGGCTCCGTCTGTTCAAATGATCTTTAAGCAACAACCGAGGAAAACATTTACGCTCCTCTTTACATATGTAATAGTAATATATCTTGTGAAGAAGACATAATGGAACTGGAGGCTTAGGTTACCTTAGGAGAGTGATACAGGAATGTTAACTACTTGTCTAAGCACTAAAGGCATTTTATTAAAGCAAGCAGGTTTTTCCTGTGTGGTATTAAAGCATCTTATTTGCTGTTTCTCAGAGCTGCCTTTCTTATGAAATTTAACATGGGGAAACCTCCCTACCTCGGCTGTCGGGGCTTTGTTGATCAGGAACCCCTGTATGTTCTTTCCCCAGTAATCTTAACTGTTAATGCATTTAATTGGTGCTCCCACAGTAGTTTTGAAATATTGATAGATTTTAAAAACATCTGTAAATTATAAATAATTTTTAAAGTTCACGTTACTCTTTTGAATGCCCATTACAGAGTATTACTTTTCAAGCCATTTAATAAGTTATGAGACAAATGAGGGAGTTTAATGTGGGGTCACTGATGTGAAAAAAAAATGGTTATATTAAAGTTGCAGTTTGCAGTTTTTCCAAAACTCTGTATCTTTCTATAGGAAAAAAAAACCAACAAGGAGACCATGATATAATGTTATATATTTTATTTACATTTACTTTAAAGGTAGGTATTCTCTGCAAATTCTATTAAAACCTTCAAAATCATAGTTTCTTTTAGTGACGTGTATGTTAGGACATCACTGAAGCAATGTTAATGCCTAAATGCTGTGCTTTGATCTTCTTGTTACTTAGATATATTCCGCACATGGCACCATATTGTTTTATTTCAGTAATATCCAACCTCTTCATTTTCTATTTGTTCACACCTGCATATTCCCTTAAGATTGCTTATCTCATTTTCAGGGTAGCCATGTAGACAATTAGTGGTGATAGTAATATAAAATGTGTCCGGCACTAAAACCTGAAACACCCATTACAAGTAAAGTATATGATATATAATAACCACTCCACTCAATTACCTGCACAAAAACGCAAAGATTTAAAGCTATGGAGATCTATCACACATCCAGTTAACTGACCTACCTACCTGCTGCTCAGTCCTTCCTTTCCTATCATATTAATTGTATCTTGTAGTGCATTATTGGGTATGCTGGCAAAGCTGTATGTTGTCCATTCAAACATTTCAATGTATGTATGAGCACAGCTGCATGTAAACAGTTTTGTATGGACAGCTCTTTGGTTGGTGGAGAGAAAACAACTAACAAGTACACCACGATTCAGTGCATACACGTGCATACACATTCATCAATCTATTGCATGTGAAGGATGTATTGTTAGATGTGTTTATGTTCTGCTGCTTGGTATTTGTCATTTTTAGTATCCATTCCCTTCCTGCACATCCACTGTTACAAATTTTGTCCCTTGCTATGTGGTACTTCAGATGGGGTCCTGTAGGATGGCAGTGTGACCATTCTGCTGTTACCACTGGCTGGACAAACCACTAAGAGAGTTTCTGTGGGACTTGGAGCTGGGTGGTGTCAATCAGCTGAATGGCTGCGCTTTCTCCTCGGTTGGGTCCATTTGCTTCAGCTTTTTGCCAGCTCTATGTTTCAGAGTTGAGGAAAAAGGATTTTTTCTTGCAGGATGGCTCAGACCTGGAAGATATGAGTTCTGCTTCCTCCCTTGCACAGATTACATTTGTAACCTGAGGCAAACTGCTCCAGCTTTTCTCTGCCCCAGTTACATGAACAGCAAAACAGGGAAAACAGAAAACTTTTTTTTAATAGGATATCGAGAATATTAATTAATTCGTATTTGTAAACTCTTGCCTATCAGAGGAATGTTATATATTACGATGCATAAAGAACTGCTGACATTTTCTCTAGGAAGGTGACCATTTGTCTAGAGGCAGCAAAAATACGATTAAACCATACAGTAAAATAAGGCATGATAAAGCAAGTGCCTGAAGCATATTCGAACCAAAACGTGCCTATGTCATAAACCTTCCTGGTGGCTAAATAACATTTTTCTGAAGCAGTACTGTTAATTTAGTCAGCAGCACTAGAGAAGAGATCACATTTAAGACTTCACAGCTACTGAGGTTGGCACATGAGTGGCTGGCTGCAAACTCCACAGAGGTGCTTTTGTGCTTGGATGCTCCCCCTTCTTCCCTCCCCCTTCCATGGGATAACTCCTTCTGGTATTACTTCACTTTTCTGTTAGTGAGCACTTTCCCCCATAAATATGACTGAACAGGTGTTACTCTGCTACTAACTGAGTTTCCAGCTGTCCTCCTCCAGCACAGACCAGGCAAAATCTGTTGTTTAGTCCTATTAGACAGACTAGAGAACTATCAAGCCTGAGATGGAGGTCTTCCTTGCAGGATACAGTAGTTTTGTTGCCAGAAGATGGTCAGGAAGGCCTGGCTGGCTAACAAAGACAGTCCTTCAGCTGCTGGGTGTAGTTCCAGTTTTGCATCCCCTTTGGCAGCAACACAGAGACTGCTGCAGTGTGGCCAGCCAGCAAAATTAGGAAATAAGGACCTCTTTTATTTACTCAGGCTGCTGAATCATGGGCATTTCTGTCTGCTTGGAGAAAAGTCAGGCAGCTCTACTTTCCACTGGAAGTCTCAGGAGTGCTTGGTACTTTCATCTCAGAGTGTTCGCACACTTGTTTTAATGTGCTTTATGGAAATGGTGAAACTCAGCAAGTACAGTTGGTGGAGAAAAACATCTGCACTAACTATTCACACACATTTGCATCTTTAAATAGACTTTTAGGACTTTTAGCTGATTTCCAGCGAAGTCTTTTGGTTGCGAGTGCTAGAGCTTTCTTAGAGGCAGTGAGTGTGAAGTGACTGGTTCCAAAAATTAAAAATTTACATGGACACGTTAAGTGCATCACACTGAAACTCAGAATAGTTGCCATGACACAGAAAAAGCATTTACGGTAAGTAGCACTTAGTGAGTGGCGAAGGATAAAGGATATGTCGATACAGAAAATATAGTTTAAAACTCCATAAACACTCTGCCCTGGCGTACCTGGAGCCCTCCCTTGCCCCCAAGATAGTTGTATGCCACTCCTGGGGACTTGTATCTGAATTTCATCCAGAGAATTTGAAAACAGCTTGTGATAACATTTAAAGTCAGTATTTGTAATGTTGACACAGCTCAGTGGGTAGGTGTCTGCGGATTTATATGCATGTGGATGTATGCAGAGTAGCAGCAAACTGTTTTCTATCAGAGTGACTGGCAAAAAGGAGTTGGAAGTCTTTTATCTCATCAGCAGGCCAAGCTTCAACCCCAGCACAAAGTCAGGTCTGTGTGAAGTGCCCTTCGAAGGGGAAGGGGTGGGGTTCCCCCTCTGAGCTTACAGCCTGTCACTGCTCACTGAATGTCACCTCATGAACACAGCCTCAGCACATAGTGGCACATGGTGGACCACAGCCATTGAGAAATCAGTGGTTGCATGTGGTGCATACAGCATCCTCATGGGGAAGGGGTTAGATCTGCTGTCCTCAGATCCACTTCTGGACAGACCCTCAGCTCACATATGAGCATGAGGAATGTTGTGAGTCCATTCTGCACATCATTCACCACACTCACATTGGAGTCCATACAGCAAAAGCCAATCTGCAGCAAGGCAGATTGCTCTCATTAGTAGGAGCAAGGACCCTCCGTAGACTACCAGTGGCCTGCAGACCCTGCTGCAAGCCCTTGATGTGAGTGCACCCAAAGGCCCTCCTGGAGCAGCAGCCAGCTGGGGGTAGGCCGAGAAGCCATGCTGGCCACCCTGTGACACTCGTGCACAGGAAAATCCTGTTATCCTCCACAATGTGCTGTGTGGGGTTCCCCGGGCCTGTCTGGAAGGAAATGGCTCTTCAGGAGCACAGAAAGGGCAGACTTTCAAAATTCAAGCAACATAAATGGACACTAAGCTAGTGGTTTGCTTTCCTCCTCTTTGCTATAAGAAAAATCCTGTGCAGGATTAGTATGGGCATGGATTAAAAACCCCAGCAGCAGTGTGGCATGCAGAAACACTTGTGTTTGCTGGCTGAAAAGGAAGAACAGTCTCTGTGCTGTAATAACACTATTCCTCCTCCACTATTTATTTATTTATTTATTAACCTTGTATGAAAGCTAAAGGAGCAAATGAGGAGAATTGGATGGGGGAAAAGGAGCTCCCATTGCTTGTCCTGTGGTCATGCTCAGTACTCAATCCCAACCCTGCTGTCACTCTGATGCCCCACTGGGGCTCACAAGCCAAGGGGAATAGTTGTATAAGAGGTAAAACCAGGCAGGCAGTGGCCACGAGAAGAAAGTGATTTACTACTGTGTCAGTGATAATGCACCATTTATAATGCTTACTATGTATTCCTCTAAACATTTATACAATAATACATCATTTTTGAATGGGATATACATTTTAATACTAAATTTGGTTACAAAATATGCAGCTTAGGCAGTTGCAGGCTATTTTTCTTTGCTCAGTTGCTTGACATAAATTTCTGTTTATCATCTGGCAACGTCTGTATGTCAGAAATATATTTGATTTTTAAAGGACAGAAGCTTTTCCACTTAAGAAACCTGGTTGAAATGTTCATTTTAAAAAAAATGTAAAAAAGTTAACTTTTTGTTTTTCCATTGCTCTGATCATCTCCAATTTTAGAGTCAAACCCAGGAATTTAAAAGGGCAGTACACAGATTTGCATCAAAAGTCTCCCATGAATATTCCAGTCATTAGCGTATCAACTTGAAAACTCATCTGTCTGGTATCACTTAGTAACTATGACAATAAGTAATGTTGCTTTAGTACACTGCAAAGCATTTCAGTAGGTGATAGTTCTTTGCTTTCAGTTCAAATTTGGGATGCTTAGGATTAGGATTGCTTTTTTATTTAAGTATAACTAGTGCAGATTCATACATAGATAAACGCAGATATATACTGGGGTATGTGTGCTTATGTGTGTGCACGCATGAGAAAGGTGAATGTACTCTGTGAACCTCCCCCCCTCAAGAGGTAAACAAGAGGGTAAAAAACATGGAATTTCAGCTTATGCTGAAAAGCATTGTGTCAGTGGGCAAGGATCCAGGAATGGTGTTTGGTTGTTTTCTCAGAGTTCGATGGTTACCATCTGGCATTGATAGGGAGATGGTGTTGTCATCAGTTTCGAGATGCAGGAAAGAAATGAATACTCATCTGTTTCCTGTGGATAAGCAAGAGGTTGATCATCTACTAAAATCTTGTTACCTTAAAGAAAACAGGCTTGGAATTTGTTTACATAATATAGGCCAGCTCCAACTTGTATGTTAGTGTAGCAGTTTCTTTGAGAGAAGGATGGAGATGTAAAGAAACAGCATTTTTCAAGAACACCCAAAGAAATGTTTTTCAAAAAGGTCTGTCTTGTCTCTTTCTGCTTTATTACTGTAATTAATTTTACTTTTAAAGGGAAGAAAAAAGCCACCAAGCATTACCCATGGAAAGGAATAAAAGGATGATTTGATATAGAGTAGTCTTTCAATCACTCTTATGAGTTGTAGTCATTGTAGCATTGTAGTTTATTCTTAAAAACAAAAGGTGTAAAAATTGTAGGGCACACCTGGTTAAAATAACCACCAACTACGACTTGCCCTGTGTAACAGTGAGATTATATCATGGATAACTAGTTTAGTTTATCTGGCTAGCATTTCTCTTTTGTCTTTTCCTTGTTAACTCATAAATCTTTCAGCTTTTATCAAAACTGTTTATCACTTTTCCTGTTTCCAGTTTTCCACAAGTTGCTTTGTCTGTGATCACCTCACAGCACAGGTTCTGCTAGACAAAGGAAGTTCAGCTGGCTGAGGCTTTTGCAAAAAGGAAGAAATGGTGGGCAACCTCTTGAACTTGAAAAGGGGGAAAAGAAAATAAAATGCTGTTCACATTTGACCCTGTGGAACTTTCTAATTTTCCATCATCTTGGCTGTTGGTTTGTTAGTTTGTTTTGAACATTTGATGATCTTGCTGACAGTTTTCAGGAACTGAGTTGCATAGTTACTGGAGAAATCTGGTTGCACTTCATTAGAGAAAACGTTGCCATTTATACTGTTGTCCTGTTCCTTCCCTGTAATTTTTTGTATTAGTGTTTAGAATAACACCCAAGTCTCTCTCAGTAATAGCCTACATTCAAAATCAACTTCAAGGGAAAAAAAAAATTTAGACAAAGCAGAGGGAATTTTTTTATTAAATATTAGGAATGTGGGTTGACTATATTAATTTTAAATCATTCCTGTAATATTTTCCCCTTTCCTTTGACTCTTCAGATGCTCACATAATATGCAAATCATTTTCCAATGGATACAAAAGAAACATTAAGTATATTAAAATCTGCATTTTAATAAATGTGTCAGTGTATAATACATATCCTGCAACTGAGAAAAAAAATGATAAAAAAGCAATAAAAGGGTAATATAGTCACAGAACTACTTAATAACTTTTAATGTTTTACAGTCTGATAAAAATAAATGTGGTCTTGAAGCTGTTTGATACAGGTTTAAGAAATACCCTAGACTGAGTTTAATGTGTTTTAGCTCTTTAGGAGTAGCAGGTCTGTGTTGTTTGTGTGTGTCTGATATCTCCTTTGACATGTAGGGATTAAGCTTGTGGACGTGTTTCTTTTTCATTTCAGATGGAGTGGATGTTGAGGATGACCCCACTTGCTCATGGCCAGCATCATCGCCTTCCAGCAAGGACCAGACTTCCCCGAGCCATGGAGAAGGTTGTGATTTTGGTGAAGAGGAAGGAGGCCCAGGGTTGCCCTATCAGTGCCAGTTTTGTGACAAATCGTTCAGCCGCCTCAGCTACTTAAAGCACCACGAGCAAAGTCACAGTGACAAACTCCCTTTCAAATGCACGTATTGCAGTCGTCTCTTCAAACACAAACGAAGCAGGGACCGCCACATAAAGCTTCATACAGGAGACAAGAAATATCACTGCAGTGAGTGTGATGCAGCATTCTCAAGGAGTGACCATCTTAAAATTCACTTAAAGACTCATACGTCCAACAAGCCATATAAATGTGCCATTTGTAGACGTGGATTCCTGTCATCTAGTTCACTGCACGGCCACATGCAGGTTCATGAGAGGAACAAGGATGGCTCTCAGTCTGCTTCCCGGATGGAGGACTGGAAAATGAAGGACACTCAGAAGTGCAGTCAGTGCGAAGAAGGCTTTGATTTTCCTGAAGATCTTCAGAAGCACATTGCGGAATGTCACCCTGAGTGTTCTCCTAATGAAGACCGGTCTGCTCTTCAGTGTGTTTATTGTCATGAACTCTTTGTAGAGGAAACGTCTCTGGTGAATCACATGGAGCAGGCTCATAATGGTGAGAAGAAGAATTCGTGCAGCATTTGCTCTGAGAACTTTCACACTGTGGAAGAGCTGTACAGCCACATGGACAGTCACCAGCAGCCAGAATCATGCAACCACAGCAACAGCCCATCACTGGTAACTGTTGGCTACACCTCAGTCTCAAGTACCACTCCAGATTCCAATCTCTCAGTGGATAGTTCAACGATGGTGGAAACGGCTCCCCCTATACCAAAAGGCCGTGGAAGAAAGCGCGCAGCTCAGCAAGTGCCAGATATCACTGGTCCTTCAAGTAAACAGGCAAAAGTTACCTATAGCTGCATTTATTGCAACAAACAGTTATTTTCCAGCCTCGCAGTTTTGCAGATACACCTGAAAACTATGCATTTAGATAAACCCGAACAAGCCCATATCTGCCAGTACTGTTTGGAGGTATTGCCATCTCTCTACAACCTGAATGAACATCTTAAGCAAGTCCATGAAGCTCCAGATCCAGGACTGATTGTTTCCACCATGCCTGCCATGGTGTACCAGTGCAACTTCTGCTCTGAAGTGTTCAATGACCTCAACACACTTCAGGAACATATCCGATGTTCTCATGGATTTGCCAACCCTGCTGCTAAGGACAGTAATGCGTTCTTTTGTCCCCATTGCTACATGGGGTTTCTTACAGATTCTTCTCTGGAAGAGCATATTAGACAAGTCCATTGTGATCTTAGCAGTTCCCGTTTTGGTTCCCCTGTGCTTGGAACCCCAAAAGATCCAGTAGTGGAAGTGTATTCTTGTTCTTACTGTACAAATTCTCCAATATTTAATAGCGTTCTTAAACTGAACAAGCATATCAAGGAGAATCATAAGAACATTCCTTTGGCGCTGAATTACATTCACAATGGAAAAAAATCCAGAGCCATGAGTCCCTTATCTCCTGTAACGATTGAGCAGACCTCTTTAAAAATGATGCAGGCAGTTGGAGGTGCTCCTCCTCGTCCTGCAGGTGAATATATTTGTAATCAGTGTGGTGCTAAGTATACTTCCTTGGACGGTTTTCAGACTCATTTAAAAACACATCTTGATACTGTCCTGCCAAAACTGACCTGCCCTCAGTGCAACAAGGAATTTCCAAATCAGGAGTCTCTGCTGAAGCATGTTACCATTCATTTTATGATCACCTCAACCTACTACATCTGTGAAAGCTGTGACAAGCAGTTTACTTCCGTGGATGACTTGCAGAAGCACCTACTAGACATGCATACATTTGTATTCTTCCGCTGTACCTTGTGCCAAGAGGTTTTTGACTCCAAAGTCTCGATCCAACTACACTTGGCTGTGAAGCACAGCAATGAGAAGAAGGTATATAGATGCACGTCTTGCAACTGGGATTTCCGCAATGAGACTGACCTACAGCTTCATGTTAAACACAACCACTTGGAGAACCAAGGCAAAGTTCACAAGTGCATCTTCTGTGGTGAGTCCTTTGGTACAGAGGTGGAGCTGCAGTGCCATATTACTACGCACAGCAAGAAGTACAACTGCAAGTTCTGCAGCAAAGCTTTCCATGCCATCATCCTGCTGGAAAAGCACCTAAGGGAAAAACATTGTGTTTTTGAAACAAAAACTCCAAACTGTGGAACGAATGGGGCATCCGAGCAGGTTCAGAAGGAGGAAGTGGAGCTCCAGACCTTGTTGACAAATAGCCAAGAGTCCCATAACAGCCACGATGGAAGCGAAGAGGATGTGGACACATCTGAGCCTATGTATGGCTGTGACATTTGTGGAGCAGCTTACACCATGGAGACTCTCCTGCAAAACCACCAGCTTCGAGACCACAACATTCGACCTGGAGAAAGTGCCATAGTGAAGAAAAAGGCTGAACTCATTAAAGGGAATTACAAGTGTAATGTGTGTTCTCGAACATTCTTCTCTGAAAACGGGCTCCGAGAACACATGCAGACACACTTGGGACCAGTGAAACATTACATGTGCCCGATCTGCGGTGAGCGGTTTCCATCTCTTCTGACTCTTACTGAACATAAAGTCACACATAGTAAGAGCCTGGACACCGGAAACTGCAGGATTTGCAAGATGCCTCTCCAGAGTGAGGAGGAATTTCTTGAGCATTGCCAGATGCACCCTGACTTGAGGAACTCTTTGACAGGGTTCCGCTGCGTGGTGTGCATGCAGACTGTGACCTCCACGTTGGAACTGAAAATCCACGGCACATTCCACATGCAGAAAACTGGAAATGGTTCTGCCGTGCAGTCCACGGGGCGCACACAGCATCTCCAGAAACTGTACAAGTGTGCTTCATGCCTGAAGGAATTTCGTTCAAAACAGGATTTAGTGAAACTTGACATCAATGGTCTGCCATATGGTCTGTGTGCTAGCTGTGTTAATCTCAGTAAAAGTGGTAGTCCAAGTGTCAACATCCCTTCAAGCAGTAACAGACAAGGCATGGGCCAAAATGAGAACTTAAGTTCCATTGAGAACAAAAGCAAGGCAGGGGGACTGAAGACTCGATGTTCTAGTTGCAATGTTAAATTTGAATCAGAAAGTGAACTCCAAAACCATATTCAGTCAATCCACAGAGAGCTTGTTCCAGACAGCAACAGTACACAGCTGAAAACACCACAAGTATCTCCAATGCCCAGAATCAGCCCCTCCCAAACTGAAGAGGTAACCCTTTTTATTTTGCTCTTGACACCTTCCATTCTTTTGGAAAAGCTCCCCCTTTTTTCAAGTCGTCTTGTCACTTGTCATGAAATTCTTAGGCTGAACCATGTTACATTTCCATCCGTAGCCATTAGCTAGTAATTACTTGCTTCTTGATATGCCTTACATTTTGGATTGAATTGTGCGGAATAGGACTAATTCCAGTCTCCCTAGGATATTGTCTTCTGTATCACTGAGGAGACCTATCTTCATGCCAGCACAACTGAGATCTGGAATCTTACCCTAGCTCTGTTAATGCGTTGGAATCCCCAGCTAGGAGTTGTGCTTACGGCAGGGAGCATTAATGACAGAGGAGTAGAACGCAGTGAGCCAAAATGCTGGCATAAGGGGTAGATTTTTAAAAAATATTTGTGAACAACAAACTGCGGTGGGTTTTTTTCTTTGCAAATTGTGTTGTAGACGTTGATTTTCTCACTTACAGCATATTTGGATTAAGTAGAAGTACAACGCTAGCCTAAGGTAATCTGGGAAATACATCCTTCAGATGCAGTTCCTTGTTTTACTTTTCTTTCCATTCCTGATGAGCAGATTTTGATGTTGCTGAAGCAACTAGTGCCTGATGAATGAGATCCCGTTCATGCAGTGTAACTTAGAAAATAAATCTACATTTCAGGGAAAAACAAAGGGTCAAACTCTTGAAAGATCTCATCTGCTTTCTCAGACTCGAGTGACCAAAGAATAATGGCTGTATGGGGAGTAGAGGGGGAAGGTAGGGGAGTCATTTACTGACTGCGGGGAATCTGTTTTATCTCTGATCTTCAGAAACATTAGCAATAGAATGACTGAGAGTTAGTATTTTAGGCATGGTGTTTTGCATAACAAGCTATTATAGTTCAGGAAGCCTGAAAACACAGCACACACAAATTAAAAGAAATAATAGCTTTTGTTTTGAGAAAGCTTATAACCTGTAATGGTGCAAGCATGTTGTAACCCATCACTGTGAATGCATATGGATACCCTGTGGTTATAGAGCTGCTCTTCCGTCACTTTCATCACTCCCTATTTGTGAGCCCATCTGTTGGGCAAGAAATCTCTTAGCCTGTCACCCAGTAGACACGTGCAAACTGGAAGGGGGGGGGGAGGCAGAGAGAACAAGGGGTGATACATAAGGGTGTGAGGTCTAAGAGGTAAGTGTGAAGCCACTGAGAACATAGCTGGGAGGAGAAGCAGCATAGGACCTAGTGTGTTATGAAGAGGAACACTCCAGTTGGGAGATGAAAGTGTAATACCAGTCAGGATGCATTCAGCAAAGAAAGACTCCATGCTTTTATGACACCTGCATCTCCATTGTGCAAACTGGGGATGGTGGGGGTGGGGGGAAGTGATGGGTGACACCTGGGGAATGGGATGTGATGTGCAGTTAATGGAAGGAGCAGTTTGTTAGATTGAGAACTGCAAGTCTAAGGAAAACCTTTTCAAAAAAGAGAGAGAAGGAGTGGCTCCCGTTATTGTACTTTTAGTCCATTGATGGTCCTATAGTATTGCTGCTGAGTAGGAATAACGGAATGACCAGCTACACATTTTTGATAGATTCACAGTCATCCTGTTTTCTTTCATCTTTTCCCAAAAGACTGCTTGATATCTCTCTTCCCAGTCATTTTGGAAGCCAGCTCTTGCTACCTCAAGCATGAGCAGAATCATACATGTTAAGACAGTTAACAAGATAACGTGTTGCCAATTTGACTTTTCTTGCTTGTAAACTAAGGAAAATGAGATTTAGGCATTCTCTGCAATGATACAAGGTCAGTTACCTTCAGTGTCCTCAGGGAATCTTCTTGTACTTGGATCAGATATAATCAGGGTTCTTATATCTCCTGATTGGCCTCATGTTTCTTTTCTTTCTCTTTTCAGTTTTTATCTTAGAAATGTAAGATGAAAAAGCCTTTTAAACTACAGCAAGATTTTGGAGTAGCATTTGCATGCTTTCGAATCACTGTTTGCCTTCTGCCTCCATTCAGAGCTCTTAAACTGATTTTTCGATGCCTGTGGTTCTGTCTTCACATATGTAACCTAGACTTTCAGATTCTTTTCTCATGGGAGGCAAAAAGCTATCAAATTCCTGATAAAGCATTAGTACTTCTGGAAACTATAAATGCATGTTTATAAAATCTTGAAAGATAATTTAATTTTCTAACAGATATGATTTCGAATTGTAGTGACGCAAGCATTATAGCAGTGAGAATCAAAATTCACAGTGGTAATGCAAAGATGTTCAACACCATAGATTTGTTATCCAGGCTGAGAGTAATGAATACATATAGCGTATGAATGCATATAACACAAACAGTAAAAACAAATCGGATTCCTAAAACTTCTTATTAGTAAATGGCTCCTGCACTGGAATGATATTTGTTGAATTGAATGAGGCATTGAAGAAGGCTACTTAAATGTGCTATTTTGAAGAAATTTTCAACAGCAACAACAAATCATTACATTAAGGAGTGAAGGTTTCATTTGCATTACTTTTAGTTGTTGGCTTGAGTTTTCAAGCTTCAAATAAATAATAGCTCACCTAAGAAGCAAGAAAAATATGAAGTGGTTATCAGACAATTAACAGTGCTGAATACCCTTTGTTACTCAATTAAAAGATTACTGTGCTTGGAATGCTAGATAGTTTCTGAAAGTGCATTGCCATGCTTAATTTTGATACATGCTCTGTGAAGTACTAGAAAGATGAAAAGCAATGTTCAAGACAAGATGTGCAGCTTTGCCCTTTTTTCTCTTCTTTACTGTGTTCCCATGCACCTAATGAGGGAACTGCTGACTCAGTAGAAAGGTGTGCCTTTTCTTTTTAAGCTTCACAACTTCTGTACACGCAGAACCATAGCAGCATAACAGTTCAATAATAATTATACTGCTAATTGCTTAGCAGGCAGGGGAGGAGGGAGTGGACTTTATGCCAACAGTTTGTTGGTAAAGCTCATCTGGTGCCAGTGTGAGCCACTGTGCTTAGTCTGAGTACTGCATCCGGGCCTGGCACCCTCAGCACAGGAAGGATGTGGAGCTTTTAGAGCAGGGCCAGAGGAGGGCAATGTAGATGATCAGGGGGCTGGAGCACCTCTCCAATGAGGAAAGGTTGAGGGAACTGGGCTTGTTTAGGTTGGAGAAGAGAAGGCTCCAGGGAGACCGCATTGTGGCCTTCCAGTACTTGAAGGGAGCATATAAACAGGAGGGGGAATGACTGTTTACAAGAGTGGATAGTGATAGGACAAGGGGGAATGTTCTTAAACTGAGACAGGGGATGTTTAGGTTGGATATTAGGAGGAAGTTTTTTCACACAGAGAGTGGTGACGCACTGGAATAAGTTGCCCAAGGAGTTAGTGGATGCCCCATCCCTGGAGGCATTCAAGGCCAGGATGGATGTGGCTCTGGGCAGCCTGGTCTAGTGGTTGGCAACCCTGCACACAGCAGGGGGGTTGAAACTGAATGATCATTGTGGTCCTTTTCAACCCTGGCCATTCTGTGATTCCATGATTCTGTGGTGTCCTGTTAGTAACATCCAGAGTAGATTCTCAGCAAGCATAATTGCTTCTGTAAGTAGCTTAAGTTATCTATCACTTTTTTTCATGAATGTGAAGCTCATGAGAATACTGTATTACCTGTGGCAATGCAGGCAGTCCTTCATTAATAATACAAGGACATTCTGGGTTTTCCGGTCCTGAGAAGGGGCAGCTCAAGCACACTGCCAAATTTCTGCAGTAATAAAGATGTTTATGTAGGTGTTGCAAAAGACTTACAGAAATTCACTGTAGCAGAGAGTCGAAGTTCTGAACAAAGGATAAAGGAACTAGCAATGGTGAAGCCAGCTGAAGAACTGCCTTGAGAATCTGGGGCTGCTCTGTCCCATTGTGGCTGCACAGAGCTGAATGCCAGGGTGGGCATGTCCCCAGCAAGGAGCACCAAGCTCATCACAGCACCATTCTGGGAGGAACCATAAAGGTGCTGGCAGACAATGAGCTCATGGAAACGGGAGTCACAGAATTCAGGTGCTGAAGAGTTGATGGCTCCCTGAATCTCAACATATCTGACCTCAGATGCATCTTGAAATGGTATCCGTGGAAGCACGAATGGCATTCAGGTAGGTGTACTGTTTTATTTTTCCTCTCTCTTTATTCACGGGCATTGAATCTACCTTTCTTACTGTTCCTCCCTTTCCATTCCCCAAGACTGCCAAACTCACAAAAACATAACAGAAACTGCTTTTTGAAGTAGTTGGTTTGTTTCAACAGTAGGTACTGGCAGTCAGAGGTGGAAAGAAGAGAGGAAAGACTAAGCAACCCAAGAAATGTTCCCAAATGCATGCTTTTGGCAGAGCAAGCAACTTCATTTTAGCAACATAAATCACTGTTCTTTTAACTGAAGAAATGCACTAAAATCAATACTTATGCATTTCATTGAAATAAATAAAGAAATTAAAATAACCCTCCTCATCAGTAATCCAAGCTGATCATTTGAACTACAGGATTTTTATAGATAAGCATGTAGACTTGTAATGTAAACACTGGGTTTCCTATCAGTGAATCCGGTGATTTTCATGCTGGATTTTGGATTCAGGGATGGAAAAAGGTAAAGAAGGCAGGGATGACAAAAGGTAAAGAAGGCTTGTTGCTGGCACAAAGATTTGTCTTTGAAAGAGTTTGTGGGAGTAATCTGGGGCAAACATATTTTCTGCTTTCCGGAGTTTTAGAATGAGCTCACTAAAAATACAGCTTTCCCTTCTAGCATCATTTTGACATTGTTTTCATGAAGGTAATGTGTGGCCATATGTATTTTTAGTAAGGGCTACTCTGTTTTTCTAGATATAGAAGGCCAACTTCACATTACCATATTCTCTAATTTTTGGTAGTACCGCTGCCATGGAGTGGCTGACAAGATGGCATGTATCTTCTCTTTGTCCTTACACTTTCAGTAGTGATCTATCAGACAGACTCCTCTGTGTTTAACAAAGATAGTGTTATTTATTGTCCTGTTGCTATTAATTGTACTGAAATCAAATTTCCCACCTTCCCTCACTCACCAGTTTGTGAAAGGAATTCCTTATGTTAATTGGGAGCTGCTAAACAGTAGTAAGTTTTTTTAGTTTCCAGTCCATTGATCGTTAATATCTAATGCTGTCTGTCATGTTGTTTGTCAGATGCTTCAGCTGAGAAATTCTTCACACCTCTGGAAAACTTTGCATCAGAGGAAGAAAGGATAACTTGTTCTCCAAACTTTACAAGAGTTCCAAGCCAAGATTTCCACAAAACAAGGCAGCAGAAGGAGTGCCTGCTTGAAGAAAAGCAGACTAACAGGAGAGGGGCACAGGAAAATAGATGAAGACATTAAGCAACTCTAGAGAGTTGTATTTATGTCTCATAAAGCTTCAACAAAGTTGTATGAGACAAAGTGCCCTAGGATGCATGCTCCTGCAGATCATCTGGGCAGCCCACTGTTTTCATGGGACTTTCCTCATTCATGTACCTGCCGGCCAAATGACCAGGGTAACATCACAGTTTCCCTTCCTCACAACCTCAGTGGAAAATCAACAGTGATGAGTGTTAGTACTTTGACCTCAAAATCATGTAGAAACCACAATAAAATTCTTCTTTTATTCTGGCCTGATGATCTTTGGAAACAAGATGTAGGAAATCAGAATATATCTCTTTTTGTCTCTTTGCATACTTCTAGAAAGTTCTCTCTCTTCCCCCCTCCAACTTTTGAACAATTCTTGCCCAATTTCAACAAAAACATTATAGCTGAGCAGGAATATTAAAGTCTGTAGAGTTTTTACAACTTTTTGGAAGAAAAGTGACCCAGCATAGGTGATGGAAAACAGAAAATAAAGAAGCCTTTTAGAGATCCAAGCAGGGAAGATGACTTTAACTGAAGTTCGTACCTGGTTTCTCTGCAGAAGTCAATCGGCCACGAGAAATGAAGCTATAAGAAACCACGATCCACTCTTTGTGGTGATTGCACAGTAACTTTTTAACTGACTGTAAATGTTTTGAGAAGTGCTATTTGTTTTTTAATGACTGCTCAATAAAGCTATTATATGTAATGTGTGTATGATTTATCTCACACACCGAACATGACAGCCACATTTGCCACTCTGTCATCAGAAACATAAAATGTCTAACTGTTAATTTAAAATGAATTTGCATCCCCAGTACTGCTTGCTCCATAAAGCTATGCAAAATTAACATAAATGAACCGCCTAATAGGTGGCATCTTGGAGAGTCCTCTTGTTTGACCTATGTCTCTGTGAAGACTGGTGATTGATCTTATGCCGGATTGGTTGTTCCAGATGTTTGCATCCTTTTTTCCAATCTCATCTTTTGTTTATTCTGGTTACTGCATTTTTTTACAAGTTGCTGTATAAAATAGAGCTGTAGATATGACAGCAGAAATGTTTGTCCTGCTAATGTTAGTTGTTGCCATGGGGCACATCAAGGCAGGAGCCGGTGGGCACAAATTGAAATACAGGGGGTTCCATGAGGGGAACAGTGGCACAGGTTGCCCAGAAGGGGCTTTGGAGTCTGGGTGTTGCTGCCTAAACTCTAGTCCAAAATGGCCTCCAGAAATCCCTTCCAACCTCAGCCACTCTGATTCTGTGGTTTCCAGAGTGCTTTTGTCCTGCTTACCAGATGTACATCCAAAAGCAAGGTGGAAGGTAGGAGAGAAAGAGGCTGTTTGTCCCGTTTGGTCATGCTTCCACTATTTTGGTATCCTGCATTGGAAAGTTTTGCCTGTTGTCCAGATTCAACACTCTACACAAAAAGGCATACCTTGTGGCTTTTTATGTCTAGAAGGACTCCTCTTCCCTTCTGTTTTTCCTGAAACAGAATGATTCACCAATAGAGAATGATCTGAGATTCCAAGCTTCCAAATTTCCTTTTTCCACCTTCATTTCCACTGCCAGAACAGTCCTCTTGGTTTCTGTTCTGTTGTCTGAAGTAGGTTTGGTGCTAAACTCTAGGAATGTGGCTGTCTGCATGTGCTACTCCTACAGCTTTCCCTGACAAACTCACAGTTAATCCTGTGCTGCTGCTTGGGCCTTCTTTTGCAGGCCTAATAAGGGAATGTCTGCAACACCTGATGATTTTCATGAATGCCTTCTCTTAGCCTTACTTCTGTTTTCTTCTAATCCTTACTTCACAATTTCACAGTCCATATAATGGTGGTCTAGGCAAGCATAGACATACAGTGTTCTGTTTCTGAAGTAAGTCCTGTGATGTCTTTTTCTGTTATAGTAGGCTGAAGACCATGAACTTACTACAAGATATACCTAAGAGGAACTACTGGAATTTTAAGAAGTAATATGAAAGTAAAAGATCATAAAATAGGGCAGAGAGAACTGAGGGAGGTTCTTGTAGTTCCTTTTGAGGAAAGCAAGTATGTCTTCACAGGAAAAACTGCCAGACACAAACGGTTGTGGGCGGCAATGAAGACTGACTCAGCGGCATGCTTCTTTTGCTGGTACACCACTTCCTTGGGCAGCTCTGCTGCCCCTGCTGAGGTTTGCCAACTGGGCGTGCAGTCAGGCATCACTGCAATGTCAGCAGCTGTGTGCCTGATCAGATGCTACTGGTGTATTTGTTAACGTTGATGTGGCCTAACAGTATCCATACAGGGTGGTGCTGTAATCACAGCAGTATGATTGTGGAAATCAGTTACAGGAATATTTTATAGTATAGGCAAGCTTTTGTATAGTTCCAGTCTTGTGAAGTCCCCTTGGCTTCACAAGTGAAGCCTTCACTTGTGAAGTCCCATTGACTTGTTCGAGTGCAGAGCTAATTGCAGGAGAAGGATCTAAGGGGTTTAATCCTTCTCCTGATATTTCAATGAAAATTAATTTCTTATATATTATGTATGAGTAATATATTTCTGTTTGTACATTAATATTAATGCTGCATATTTTTGAGCACAACTGTTCAGTAGGACAGAATTATCATCGTAAGTAATAGCCCAGAATTCTTCAGGAATAAAGGTTGAGTTGAAAGTGGACAAGTAAGGAAAAGAAAAATGTCCCGAGTGTCGCTTTAGAGACTGAAATTAATTGTCATTAATTTTCCATAGAGTGGGAGAAAAGTGTTTTTAATGTTCAAATTAAATAAACAAAATGAGGTGTATAAAAGGCCCCCAGTTTTGCCTTTCTGTTAAAATCCAGAGAGCTTTTACAAAATTTGTGATGGTGAAAAGAGACAAAAGAGTATTCTCTTGTGCGTACTTGCAAACTATTAATTTTATTGGTCTACATCTGTTGCTGATTGTTGGTGAAGAAAGTAGTGGCTTTATTGAATGGCAGTCTGTCTCAGTATGCCTTTTAAAAAAAGAAAAAAACAAAGGGAAAAAAGAGCAAGACTTGAAAAAGCCCACCAGCAATCCATCAGCCTACTCAGAATATCAGCTTTTTGCATCTCAGACCTGCCAAGTCATGCTCTGCTGCTTGTGCTTTGATGCCACATCATCTGCAAAATTATCAGCTCAGTCTCCGTTGTCAGTCTCCCTTAACGTCCATAGCCATGTAGCTGCTCTGAGATTGAGAAGCGGAATGTTAGCATGCCTCTTGATGGGTTTACAGTTCTATCTCTTGGCTCATGTCTCTCTCTTATTTGATTTTAAGCGCAGTGTAAGGAGACAGAAAGAGGGAGGAATGCTGACCTGTGGGGCCTATTGTAGCATACTTACTTTAGCAAGGGGGGTTGGACTCAGCAATTTCTTTTCCAACCCCTGCAATTCTGTGATTCTGTGACAAGAAGTTCAGTCACACAGCAAGCTCCAGGTTCCTGAGAACCTCTCAGCACATGTACTTTCAATGCTTTGAGGCCCAGTCTCACCCCGGATCAGGACCTAGGATAGAAAATCAGAAAGAAGCATGTTTGTTTTCCAGATCCCAAATCAATTTCGTGGTACTTACAGCTATTTGTACTTACAAACTACGTCAACCTGATATGAAGCAATCAAGAGGAAATAGATACACAGACACGTGGTGCCAGTTTTAGAGTCCCTTTTCTGTCAGGTACCTGATTTTCAAAGACATATAGGGAGCTAAAGATTAGAGAGCTGGAAAGGAAGAGATGCTATTTGAAAACATTGCTAGATGTGTTTTCTATATAGGGATGTGAGACATTGTGAGCTACTGCACTTCATCAGCTAGGGGAAGAAAAGGTTTGTAACTAAAAGACACTGAAGACAGCTATGATTAAATACAGCATCCAGAACACAGAGTTGGAAGACAGGGCAGCAACTGTAAGGCTTCAAGTAGAGAAGGAAGAACTGATATAACTTTGTGTATTAAAGCAATGAGTAAATGCTGTGAAAGGAATTTCAAAATAATTGTTTACTCCATTTATTGTTTTTCTTCATATAGAGTTGATTGTCTTTTCTCTCTAGACGTGTGCACTCAGATCCCACTATACTTAAAACCCCAATAAACAAAAAAGTAGAACAGAAAAAATTTCACAAAATCGTTATAAACGTGTTTTTAATGACAATCAGAAAATACTACTTAAAGGGTGTTCTATTAGCAATGAGAAGAGTTAGCAATTAGTTCAGAAAAAATGCAAGCTGACAGTGGCCCATAAGCAAGATAAATAGCTAACTATGCAGTGAAACTGTCTAACATATGCTTAGTTCTTTTAGAGCTTAAGGTTGACAAAGTAAGCATCCAGGAAGATAGAAAAGAAATCCTCAATTAAGGTACTGTCAAAAATAATCTGAGTTATGATGAAAAATGGCTAAATGGACAAATAGGCTGGGAGCGTGGTTGCTCTTGTGCCTCACGCAGGGCCGAGCACGCAGCTAACGCTTAATGAAATAATAATGTAAAAAATCAGCTGGCAGCATTAGGAGTTAGTACCAGCAAGTTGCTGTAGTTAGCGTGCAAGTTTTAACTTCCTTTTGCAAATGATCTGTTGGGAGCAAAAACATGGAAGCTATTCACTTTCTCCTGTCAGATTACCTTCCTGTTAGTTTAGCAGGTGGAATTCATTCCAATCTGGATTTAATGTGAGGAAACGTGGGAGAAAATGATTAGTCTGGGATGGGGAAATCAGAGGATTTGGGAGGTGTAGGGCTACTCTTTTTCAGCAGTTGCAAGTTGACTTGGCTGTGTTATTGATCCATGCCATCATTCAGTGCTGAAATAAAGTGGAAAAAGCCTTGAAAATCCCCCTTGCCGGGTATCACAGGTGTAAGCAATGTATCTGGTTGTATATGGGAGGTGGTTGTTAGATGAACAGGTACACATCAAAGCCATTTTCAATGCTAGAGACTATTGCATGCAGGAGAGGTCTGGATGTAGTACAGAAGAGACTTGGGATGTCTGCAAGTCTGTACTCAAAAGGGGATATAAGGATTACGCATGAAGTTACGGGTTTGTGCATTTGATTTAGACTGTGAGGAGAGAAAGTAGTGACAGAAGAACTCTCAGAAATTTTGGATATCTCTGAGGATAGGAAGTAATGATTCAGAAAGGGAGGATCATGTCTAAATTTTTTGCTAAAGAATGTAAACATTTACCAGGATCTTAGCAAAGCTTTTGAAAGAGTATTGCATGCAGGACTAATATATTGGGTAGATACACGTGGCATAGGAGGAACTACTTTGACTTAAAAAAGAAAAGGAACGCTAACCTGGATGTGGATTACATTGGAGTCTCGTGAGTTGAAGCAGTTAAGGTTGGAGGGGTGTGAGTAATGGAAAACCTTGAGAGTCACAGCTTGCATGGATTTTGCTGAATTTATGCAGTGTATCAGTAGCCTGGAAGAAAGAATAAGTAGTGAAGTGATGAAAGTCAGTGGTAGTACAAAACTGTGGAAATGTCAGAACAAAATAGGCACGTGATAAAATCCTAAATGGCTCTGACAAGGAGGTGGACCATGAGCAAATATATAGCGTGTGCAGTTCATTCTCAAATAATGTAGTGAGATTCGGAAATAGGAAAAGGAAAAAAAGAATGTATGGGTATCTGAGAGTCACAGGACACAGGCTACATAGAAGGATCTTCTGAATAGAACTATGAATCCTCTAATAGAGGAATCCATAGAGTGTTTGTTAGTTGTCTGACTTTTAAAAAGCAGAGTTTTTGTTTTTAAAAGCAAATAGAATTGTGGATGAAATTGAAGTACCAATTGAAAGACCATATTCCTGGGACCCTTATAAAGGCAGCAAAGCCTATTTTGACATGACATGGACACTTTGAGGACCTTTATAGTGAGGAAATTCTGAAAACTGCAAAGTGACAAGTGAGGATCAGGACAATAATTAAAGGTCTAGGTGACATTAATTATTCAAAAGGTTAGAGAGACACATGCATATGCTCTGCATGGATTGAAGGCCCTATCTGAAGCTCATTAAATGTAGTCACAGAGAAGCTTTGCATGCTGGAAGGCTTTAAATCAGCTCTGAAATCAGTAATGAAAAAGAACAAGAATGCAAGAGGCAATGTGGCTGCCCAATGCTTGTGTGAGTCATCTAGTCCAAGCAGTTGTTCTTCTGTGACAATTTTGGATGGCCCTGGTTTATGTGAGTCATTTAGTCCAAGCAGTTGTTCTTCTAGGACAGTTTTGAACAGCCCCAGCTGTGACTTGGGTCTCATATTTGTGCTCAGCATGTTGGAAATGAATTGTCAGTTGGTTTATTGACAGGAGGGGGTTTGTGAATGATTGTAAGGTTGTTTATCGAGGAGCTGTGTTTATTTTATGGAAAGGTGAGGCTACGATGATGTAAGAAATTAAAAGAAAGTATTCAGACATTTTCAGAATTCCATGTGATAATCCGTGCATCATTCTTCTGTGGAACAAATCTTTGGAAATTTAGCAGCAAGGCACAGTCTAGCACACTACAGCTGCTCCTGGTTCCTTACTGGTGAAATGCATGCAGAAATGTTCTGGCCTGGTTCTTCTGTGGCCCGCCATTGTTGGTATGACATTAGTCTAACAGTTAATGTGCGTTGGTTTGTTTTTGTGCTTGGAGAGGAGAATGAGAGCACTGGCATGTTTGTCTCTGGCAGAAGGATGACGGGCGTCCTCCAGCAGTTGCAGCCGTGGCAGGTTAGGATGTTAAGTGCCCCGAGCTGTCCACCCTTCATCATCATGTGGAGTTGAAATGCCCTGAGCAGTGAGATGGAGCAGCAAGGCCTGGGTGCCTGCTCCTCCTGCTGGGCCTTCCCTCAGTAACTTGGGCAGAGGGGCAGGAAGCTCTGCTGGGGATCTGGTGCTGCAAACAGCTGCAGCAAGGCCAGGCAAGGACGGCTGTCACAGCTTTTGTTGCATTCTGCATTGCAAAGGGCTGCAGACAATTGAGAAAGTCGGGTGGCTCCTTCAGTCATGACCCAATTTTATTTCTATGCGATGCTATGCCGGCACAGCAAGGCTTCTTGCCTGGCAGGGGAGATGGAGCTGCCATACTCCAAGGCTCCTTTCTGTCTTATCCCCCCCAGGTTTCCCCTTTGTGGGAACACAGAGTGAGGAGAGCTTGGTCTCCCCTGGGTCTCACTTTGGTAGGGAGATGGGGCCATCCATGATGCACAGCATGATCCAGGAGCCTGTGTGAGCAGTCACAAGTGCTGCTGGTCTGACAAAGCCTGTGAGACTAGGACGTAACTTGCAGTGAAAAAGAGCTTCTTTAGAATGTGAAACATATGGAAATAAGTATGTGGTTTTTGTTCAACATGGTGTGAAAATGACTGGGTTTGATCACTTTGAAAATCTAAGAGTAAATGGAATTTACTGAGTTCGCTTTTAAAATCAAAACTTAACCAGGAACAATCTTAGACACTTTGAGGTGAGTGTGTCGAGCTAATAAAAGTTGATGTCAACATTTTAGAATATGTTTGGAAACAAAAAAGAACTAGGTTTTGATCAAGGAGCAGTCACAGAAACATTCTTTCCTTAATGATAAAAAGAAACCCTCTGTGTGATTCTCCAAATGTGTCAGATGGTTGTGAAGAGGCTAGCAAGTGCAAGTAAATTATTATTTTTGGTTGTCGTCAAATGAGTTTATTTTTTGGCATGAGACTTCAAAAAAAATCCAGCCTTTGTATGTTTTGCCATTATGTACATCAGTCATAATTTTCCAACAAATCTTGACGTGCACTCTGCGTTACTGTGCTAACAAGAGAAAAGACCAGCCATTAAGTTTATGTTTCTTTGTTTTTGAACAAAGTCACATATCAGGAATAATGCTAGGGGTATGCTAATAAACAATATATAGTGCCAGTCATCAGGGAGTAAGAAATATTTTCTAACTAGTTCTAAAGGGAAACAATGTTTTTAAAAAAAGGGAGAGTGATTGTTATTTATGCAATATTGTTGTTCTTTATGTCAGCATCAAAAAGCACCTCGTGAAGAGCTTAGCATAATAAATCTTTGATCATGATTGCCATTATTTAGAGGTCTTTGATAGATCTAGATGTAGTGCTGTAAGGTTAAATTTACCGACGTGTAATAGGAAGACCTTGGACTGCATCTGAATTTCTACCCGTGTTACCAGTATGGTCACACCTGAAAAGGAGAAAAGTCTTGTATTTGTTTTTAACAGCAGGTTGTACAGTTTGTGACTGTAAAATTAAGTCAAAGCAGATTTGTTTTGTGGGTGCCCATTGATTTTATTTGTCTAGGTAAGGATTTAATTTGGCTACATTTCAGGAAACTTAAGCTGGTTTAGATGAGGAAGGCTTATGAGTGTTTCCACTGAGAAGAGACGCGATGCATTACATTACTGTCATGAAGAAAATTAAAATAGCCTCTCTGTATGAAGGCAAGAGGAGATTTGTAAAGAGAAGCCCACAGGAACATTTAATTTCAGGGCTGACTTTGATTAGTCGCTAGTTTTACAGTTAACTTCTTGGTAAGAAAAAAATGACATATGTTGAAAAAGCCTGTATGTTCCTTTCTGAGGACTTGTAGTGGAAAGATGCTTAATGAATGAGCACTCTGTCTGGGACATAACATCTAATTTTAGGTGCCGATAAGAAATCTAGCAATTCTTTATTAATGTTTAGAATCTGGGAAGAAGAAAGAAAAAAGGAAGATTAAAAAAAAAAAATACAGCGGATGATACTGTATAACAGAAGTTCATTGTATACAAAATAGACTCCATTTTTGTTGCATGTTATCCCTATTCTCCCCAGCAAATATGTATGTATGAAACCTGTAATTTAGTACATCTGTGCCAGGTTTTTGTAACTTTATATTCTTTAAAAAATTATATGCTTTATCCTTTTTTTTTTTTTTTTTTTTTTCTTTTTTTTCTTGCTTCTTGCTAGTGTAGCCAAGGTGTCTGTGGCTGTACAGAAAGATGCACGTCTTCTGATGCAGCACTTCAGGTCTTACCTTGCTTTCTCTGCATCTTCACAATGACAGTTGAGCTCTCCAGGACTGTTACTTTGGAAATGCAGTCCCTGACATTACAATTATGCAGTCGAATAACTTTATGGATCTGAGTTGTCTCATTAGATGCCTAGAATTGCAGATTTAAAGTCTCTAAAATGAAAAAGGGAAGTTTTACTTTTCAGTATACTCATAGTTTTCACTTCTAAAAATGTTCTTTGTGATATAAAAGTTCTGGTCAACTTCTGGTCAGAAAAGTAATAAGAGAAAATAAATTAAGGTTTCTAGGGTGTTACTGCCTCATCTATATCATCATGCACAAGTATTATACCTTGCAGAAAAGTGTAACAACAATATTTTGGAAGATACAAAGGTACAATGGAAAAGACTTCTGTGAACCAAAGAAAGCAAAGTACATTTCCTTGTTTATAATGAAATTTGATTTACATACATCATATATACATTTGATTTTTAAGTAAGTCAGGCCCAATCTAATGCAGCTAGAAAGGTTGCTCTCTGGCTGGTTTTCAGCCAGCCTTCCTATTTTTATTACAGGTTTACCAATAGATATAGAAACTACTGCCTGAAAACAGTAACCATATGTCCACACTAATGAGGACTTTTTCTTCTATGAAGGATGGCAATCTGATGGTTTGTGCAGAAGAGATTCTGCAGCCTAGCTGAGACTGAGGGGAATGCAGGTTTCTGATCTCTGTTTTCTTCCTACCTTCATCCCAGTTCTGTAGTGGGCCTACTCCATTGATATAAAATGAAGGATTCACATTGATTTCAGTGTTGTCTTGATCACATCCCACATATTCTCATCACGTTTTACCTCCCATGAATATGACAGTGGTGTTTTAGCGGTACTGCTCTCTCCATGGAATTAGAAAGATGAAAAAAAAGAAATAAAAAGAACCACCACAACAACCCAGCCTCTGTGGAGTTTCAAGAAACTCATAAAAGGTGCTACAGAACTGCAGCGCTATTATTTAATATTAATAATTAAGCCTTAATAAAAACACTGCTGGAGAGCTTTAAATGACCACTTTGAACTCAGCATTTTGAGTTATAATGAAATGGTTCCAACTGTATGTTTTAGTAAATTTTATCTACCCTTATTTCTTTAGAAGAAGACCTACCAGTGCATCAAATGTCAGATGGTTTTCTACAACGAATGGGATATCCAAGTTCATGTTGCAAACCACATGATTGGTAAGTGAAGCGCTAAAACTTCTCAAAGACAGATAGCTATTTCTCTTACTCGTGATCATCATTGCCTCTAAAATTAAACAGAGTTAAGGAGAAATTAATTGTACGTCCATCAATGATTAACCTAGGCATGATTGATTTTTTTATTCATATTATTAGACTTGATAAAGCATTAGCATGTTTTATTTTCTGCAAGGGCTAGTTTAGACTTCTGCAGAGAATTATATATCCACTGCCAGTCAAAACACAGGTGATTAGCAAATTAAACTTCTAATCATTTTTGCATTATTGAAAACAAACTAACAGGAATGGTTAATGAACTGGATGTTAGCTTTCCATAGAGTTTTAGACAGGTTTTAATTTCAGAAGTTATTATGGTAATGACACTACTGTGTGCTTCTCAAGCACCTCGGTACCAAAATCAAAACTGGTGAGTTTTTGTCGTTAGGAAACATAAATAACTCAAATGGCCATAAAATAGTATTGTTTGTTGGGTTTGAACTGTCTGGAAATAAATCCGGAGTGTATCCACATACAATTAAATACTGTCACTTATATGAAAAAAAAATAAGGAATTACACCATTCAGGAATGGAATCTGCTCTTTAAGGTACAAGAATACTTAAAAAACCTTCTAGGATTCCTAACCGAAGCCTACCCTGATGTTTACAAGGCTGTTACAGTTGTAAATTAGGAAAAAAACAAAAGCTGCTTTTTCTTTGATATTCATATTTTGTTATTATTTGCTTATTCCCCTAGGATTACCCATAATGTTTTCAATTTGGTAACCACTCAGCAATAGCACTAAGAGTTCTATCAGCCAATTAAATTTATCAAGCACATCATTTGCCCGCTAATAAGATAACATTGACAGGGTTGTCTTAGTTTGTTTTTAGTGTTTTCCAAATTCCACATTTCAAGACAAAGATGGATACAGTTGATTTTTTTTTCCTCCTGTTCACTTTAAGCTATTTTTTTCCTTGCTTTCATAACAAAAAAACAAAAACAAAACCAAAAAACATTGAAAATGCAAACAAAACTATGTGTTGTACAAGCCAGTAAATGCATATTTAACAGAAGATAATTTATTGTTGCTTTTTTCATCATTGTATAACTTCAAAATGCTTAGCATGATGCTAGTTTTGGGCTTTCTTTTTCATGGAAGGTAGCTTAAATATTTCTTCCATAAGTTCTATTAACTTGGCTACACCTTAAAAGAAATTACCTGCCACAACTTAGTCACTCGTTTTTTTTTCTGAGTACATTATTAATAAGTTTTAATACATTTAGAGCATGAACATTTTATATGCTTTTCAGAAAAAATGAATAAACACAGGCGACAAGCTGGTTTTGTAAATGAGTGATTTGCCTGTTGGACTAAGCTTTAGTCTTGATGTTTTGCATCTTTGGGGAAGAGATAATCTGAACTGCTTCAGTGTTCAATCTGGGTCAGTAATGTGCAATTTAAAAGTCCCTTGCTGCCAGCAACAGAACTTGCCGTTTCTGTTGGTTGTTTTTTTTTTGAACGCAGCGTATGACGTGTCCTTAATTGTAGCATGCAGAGATACTGAAACATGGTGAGGAATACAGACACCTTGGGAAAGGAGTGATCCTGGAATGCAAGAGTGTTGTGTCTACTTTCTGCCTCCCTCCCACGTGCATTGTGTGTTCAGAATAGGACCCTCGTCTGTTTGTTTTTTCCCACAAAATACTCAGGTTTTTTTTTTAGTTTTCTTTCCTTCTATTTTCTGGGTGCGTTTTTTAAAAAGTCAGGATGGGATGAGAGAAAGGAGAGATTAAGTGAAACAGAACAAATCCAGTTAAGTTAGCTTCAGTCTGCAGTTCTGAACAGACTGACATTTTGTTAAAATGAGTGATTAACTGTCTATGTGTTATTTCTAAAAGCTGGGTGAGGTTGAATGAGAAAGAGAATCTTTAAACATATATTTAATTGTTTTTGTCTTTGCTGTATCTAATCATGCATTATATTGCTTCATGACATAACCATAGTGACACAGATTTAAATGTGCTTAATGTAAAATCTTGCAGTGAAATAAAGGAGCTTGCAAAACATGCAGGGAGATTTGCTGGTCATGCTTGTGGTAATCTGTGCTCAGTGGAAGATTCTTATCTGCACTGCCAGACTAAACCACGCAGCTCCTAATGATGTAGCCTCGATTAAGCAAATGCAAGGGGATTTTGTGGTGGGGTGAAAGGAATATCAGCATTCCCAAGCATTTTGAATGTGACCTCAGAATCAGAGCACAGGGAAAAATAATTTCTGATCTTCAGTTCTGTTAGTTTTCTCACTAGTAATTGGATTTTTCCTTAGCTATCTTTCTAATTTCACTACCCCTCACCCCTCCTTTAATTTATATTGTTGTTCACAAGCCTTTTTCCAAGACCATGTTCTGTCTAGAGAGAAAGGTTCAAGGGGTGATATCAAGCTGTTTAAAATTGGCCTTTGTTTATGTGTGTCTGTAGATAGGTTTATAGTATTCCTATATAATACAGAAAATATGTGCTCAAACATATCGATATGAATATATATAATACATAACTCATGGATGTATCCATAGATATCTACATGCATTCAATTTGTGGACTGAGAAATTAGGTGAAGCATTTAACTGAATATGGACATGTTGACACAGCATATTTCCTAAACAAACAAACAAAAAAAATCCTGCAGTCCTAAGCACCTTGGTCCCTTCCTTTTCTACATGTATCTTATCAAATACATCTTGCTGCCATGCTTTTCCATTATGATACTCACTCCTGTAGGGTAGGGAAAGTGAGAAAGCTTCAGGAAGAGAGTAGAAGATCCTATGAAACTTTAAATGCAAGGGAAAGGGAAGATAATCTTGGAAAGCCGACTTTAAAAGTCACAGAGTGTGATAATCCCTAGATCAAATGTAGGAGTAATAAAGCCCTTTTCAGACATCATCATGCAGTCTCAAGAACTGTTATTTCCTCTCGCAGTAAAATGTTAACATTATTGTGTTGTGGTTATTGATGGATATAGATTAATGTCTTCATACATGATGAGTTGCATATGATTCAGAGAAGAGAGAAAAGGAGCAGAGAAGAAAAAGGAGAAGATCAGCGGAGGGAATTTCTGTTAATTAACAGAAAAAAAAAACCAACAACAATTAAACAGTTAAAAAAAAAAAAAACAACAAAAAACACCAAACCCTGGCAGTCATAAATATCAATTATTAAAGAAAAAAGAAAAAAAACTTGGAAAAAAGGAATAAAGACCAAATCAGAAGAAGGAAAAATACAAACAGATAGGTAGATAGGTAGGTAGATAGATAGATAGATAGATAGATAGATAGATAGATAGATAGATAGATAGATAGATAGATAGATAAAATGAGAGAGATTAGAGGATAGAGGAAGATGGCTGGAGCAGGTAGAATACGGGACAAACAAGGCAGCAGAAAGTCATCTGCCAAACACCACTCAGAAAGGAATGAGCACCACTGCCTAAGATACATACTCAGTTATTTGGAGGTAATGCTGCTCACCAACTTTTTAGTGATTTGAGACCCAAAGTCGATACTGGCCCATCTAGCTACTGTGTCCCTTGAAGTTGATCCCAGGATGTAAATTGAGTTCACGTTGCTGACATTCACGTAGACAGGATGCATTATGGAAGGTCACTAAGGCAAATACATGTTTGTAAAACCCCAGTGTGAAACTCAGACTTTTAAATAAGGCAACCTGAATTACTTTGTTGGCTGAAATAGCTCCACTGAGGGTAGGTATTTTTAGGTTGTGTGTATGTTTGTGTTTTTGTCTAATCAAATATAATCTCAACTAGACATTTAGCAGGGGAAGAGGGATTAGAGGCTATTTAAAAAGCCTCTTACTCTTCTTTGTTAGGAGGGCATACAGCATTTTTGCAGATTTTGTTATACGTTTCAATCTGTTCAACGAGAGAGATTATGCCACCTAATGGAAAACAAAATCTGCAGATGATCCAATAAGGTGCCTTAAATATCTTTGACAACAGTACAATTTACATTTGTTATTATACAAGTTATATGGTAAAAAGGTGTTGTAGGAGTGGCTTTCCTCAGTAAATAAATGTTAATTACTTTTAGAACCTCCCATTTTAAAACTGTTCCACAGTCTTTTTTCCAGTCTGTCCATTATCTTTGTGATGGGATAAGTCAAAGAGCCTTTTTCACTATAAGGATGAGGACAAAGATGCAAAAGAATTGAAGTAACTGGAAGTTCAAGAGTTCTGGCTGCCAGATACGCCCTCGCTCATCTAGACACTGTGCTTTACCAAACAACACCCGTGTTTGTTTAAACTACAGTCTGATTCGGGCTTAGGAGATGCCTGTGGGCTGAAAGGAGGCAAACCTTTGGCTTTTTTAAGTAGACTGTCAATTTAAGCATTATTTTGGACTTAGATATGAGTATGCACTTTTGTTTGGAGAATCAGGAGGGTGATTGCCAAATGAAAACATATTTGTTGGTTTGTTTATTGAAAGCTGTTGGTAAAACAATTTCTCAGCTTCTGAATTAGAGAGGAAGAAATGTAAACCCAGGCACGTTCAATGCAGTTTTAGGAAGTACTGACAAACACTGTATTTTTTCAGCAGCTCTCTAGCTTTTGATTTTCTCTCTGAGCAGAATACATAGCATTTTTAGCAGCTTTCTTTGAGAAATTTCTATTTCTGGGTGTTTGTGGAAAGGAGGGAGGCTTTCTGGCATCCCTTTGTTTTGCTCACATAGTTTGTAGTTGGCATTTGACCTGAGAGTGTAGAAGGAGTGTATGCTATTGTTTGTGTTCTGTTTGATTCTCTCCACTGCTTGTCCTATTATTTTGCTTGTTATTTTAAGTAGACAATCTAAACATTACATTTTCTTATACTGATTCCTTTACATCTGCCGTATCTGATGCAATTCAGTGTCAACAGATTGAAGAGTTGCTGTAATCCGTAGGATTTTGTACATGTGGATATACAGAGTAGATCAGAACTGAGGGAGTTTCGATGTGTTTAACTCAGGAAAGGAGTTATTCCACATAAAATTATGAGGCTCGACAGCAGTAGTGTAAATTTTTAAGTGCTCTGAGTAAAGTGCTGTTAGGCATGAGATAATGTAAAGAGATGACATTGCCAAGAACTATTTATGAAGAGCTTAATTTTTTTCACTCTGATAATTCTTGACCAATAATTACCAGCTTCTAATTATCTATTTTAGTTAGAAAGAAATCTCTATCACTATGGAGGTTGGCATTGCAACTAGCGCATAAATCCCCAAAGAGGCAAATGTGTTCCAAACAGCCACAAACAACTGTCTCATGAAACATAGTGAGCAAATTGCAAGCCGCTGGCTGTGCACAACAGAGCAGCACATTTACCATTGAGGACTGATCAGGCTGACAAAGAGAATGATAAAAGGGGGAAACAGCCACAATCTTTGTAGGTTGCTGCTACTTTAGTTGATGGAATAGCAAGCCCCAGTGCCAGAGCAGGAGCAACCCCACCTCTTAAAAGCTGGGGAGCTGGGGGAAAGGATGGCACTTCTTTTTGCAATCCCCCTTTTGAAATTTTCTGTGTAGGTCATTTTTGGGTACATAGACATTTTTTTTCTTCAGCCTTTTCAGTGTGAAGGATAACACATTCTGCGAAGTCAGTTGTGGTAAGGAAAAGAGCTTGTTTTTGAGGGGAGGATGTTGTGTAGTATTGAGCACGGTAGCATGGGTAGTATGAACAGGAGGTGGAAATAAAGGGAAAGAGAAAAAGCCACCAGGCACCGAAATTAGGAAGCAAATGGGAAAACAGGATGAAACAACCCTACAGCTGACAAGAATTCTAGTTTACACCAGTAAATACTTCACTAAGCCCCGTTTAAAAAAAAATCCATGCCATAGCGGATGTAGTTTAAAAAGAAGAGTATATTAGAAAACTCATCTAATGTTAATTTCTCTGCCAAAAAAGAAACAAACAAACAAAAAAACACACAGCAGTGTTTTACAGAAACAAGTAGTATGTAACCACCAGAAGACAAAGGCACATTTTGGTGCAACTCATCATTTCTGATTTGTTCACTCACAGGAATATGAGTATGTCATATGTAGATATTTACATGATTGTGTGTTATCTGGATAAGCATATTTGCATTATGCATGTATTAACTGCGTGCATAATATGTCTATACAAATAAGTCATTTTATTTGCCTCACATTTGTGTAGTGTATGTGTAGACAACATTACTGATGTCAAGACAAAGAAAACACCTTACAAGCTTTCTGGAGCCCAGTAAAATTTTTGCTTGGTTGCAATAGCATGTAGCATTCATACAGTCTTTTATTTGTCTGATACCTTAGGTCACTTAAAACAAGATTTTCCTTTCCCACACGCAGAAATAATTAAAAACAAACAAAGAAACAAAAAAACACTACAACTTGTTGCATTACGTTGATCTCAAGGAAGACATCAAAGAATGTTACATAGTGCTTTACAGGAAAACTGACATTGTGAAGCCTCTCTTGCAAGAAGTTTGGAGAAGAGGAATCCAAATATCCACATCTATGTACCAGAAGATAAAGGAGATGGCAACTTCTTTTGTCTGTCCACTCTCACTAATTCTTCTGTAATTAGATATGGAAACTGTAAATTGAGTGCAAAAAGATGAATGGTACCTTCTTAGGATCAGAAAATCAGCAGGTTACTCTGAGAATCTCTCATTTGCAGGCAGAGCTGGCAAGTAGGGGTTCAAAAGTTAGATGTAACTTTGCCACCTTGTCTGCAAAAAACAGAGATGTAACTGAAATACTCTGGAAAAAGCAGCATTTGGTGTTAAATCTGAGAAAATGTAGGTTTATTTTGAGAGGAGCTGGGTTACAAAATAGATGAAATCTGTGCTGTTTCCTGCAAACAGAAAGCTACTCTCCTGTGAGCAATGCTGGCTTATTTGAAAGGCCCATAAAGGGTTTCTGCATGGACCATACAAAAGGGATACTTTCTCTTTAATAGCCATCTGTACAGGAGAGATGAGAAGTGGGCCAGGTCATCTCTCCTCAGCTGTCATGATATTAACGTAGGTAATGGAGCAAGCTCTGCGTTCTGCTGGGTGTTGTTTTTCATAGATGTTCATCGATTTACACAGATAATTCTATTTATTTCTTTGAGTTGGTCCAAGCGAACCAGGCAGAATAACAAACACCAAAGCATTTCAAATGACTTTATCTTTGTTGTTTTGTAATGTAACTTTTGTCTAAAAAATGGTGTCACACCTACTGTGCAGATGGCTGCATGATTTGTAAACCAGCCAAAACATTTAAACAAATGTGTGATCTGGGGATAGATTAAATAAAGGATAAAATGGAGTGTGGACCACAAATTCTAATAATCAGATGATTTTAAGTTGTGTGTAGTGTGGAGCGATGGTAGCAGTGATAGCAGGGAACGCTTGCCAATGACAGCAAGGTGCCTCACAGATCTCAGGATGGAGCCTGTGGCCTAGTAGGCCTCAGTTTGAGAGCGGCACATTTGCTGTACAGCTGGCAGCTCTGTATGGGGACATCAGATAAAACTTATGTAAAATGAAGTGTTATTGCTTAGTATGAAATTGTGCAGAGAGGGAATTTGCAGACAGTAACTGAAAACAGAATTCATGGTACCAATGAAGCAGACTGTAAATATGAAGAGGCTTTAATTATCTGCGCAATTTAACAAAAAATTCAAGATGCATTCATAAATGGCAAAGGCAGCTGTAAACATGCTAGAGCAGCACTGTTCTCTGCGCTTAAAATTATGTCACCTATTTGGGCTCCAGGCTCCCTCTCTCCTTGTGCTTCTGGGGATGCAATTTCACCCACCGAGCTGTGCTGGCTGGAGACCACTCCTCCATTTCAAGGGTTAGAATCGGGAACAGCTGTTTCCTTTTGGTCACAGCTTTTAGGAAAGACTTTCCAGGCTTTTGCAATCACAAATGGTTAAGACAGGACACAGTGTGCAAACAACTGTGAATCACCCCACTTTTCTGGGGTGGGGGGGGGGGGGGGGGGAGGGGTGAGTATGGGGGTGTGGAGCTTGGACTCAAAAAATTCTAATGAAATTGAATGAGAATGTTTCAGTATTAAATAATAACTATTGGAGCAGTGGCAATAATGAGTATGTGAACAGTAGCATTTGAAAATATCCACAATACAGACGAGTTTGTTTAATGAAGACGTGAAGCAAAGTGCGTCAAAGCTATATATGTATTTTTTTCCTACTGAAATTCCTGTTGCGTTAGAAAGGGATGCCACTGTGAGATAATGCCAGGCAGCCCGAAAGTTGTTCCTTTGCATCCGCCGAACTGCACGATTCTCCTCCTCGCTGGTGCTGTGATACACCGTGCATGTTAATACTTCCTCACCACAGGCGGAATTAATGCCGTTGTGTCAGCCTTCCCTTTTGTTCCTCGCTGCTGACCACTTGTCAGCAGGCTTTATCAGGAGCCGGAGCACATTCTTCAGGGCTGTGCTTAGCGGCCAGCACAGAGGGTAGCCAAACCAGACCTTTTCTGAATTGTCCTTATTCTTAGAGGAGAAGCCTCTGATTCTTCGACGGAGTATGCCCCTCTGTTTCTCCCCACTTTGTAAGTGCAGGAAGCAAAACAAAAGAAGCCAATATGGAGAGTGGGTGTCAGACTTTAGCTGCTCATATTGTTGCATTTGGTGAGCTGACGGGGTTTCGTAGGTCACCTTTAGAATTATGCCTATGACAGCAGTAGCTACCTGCCAAGATTGCAAGGTATCTCACAGCTCTCAGGATGGAGCCTGTGGCCTGGTAGGCCGCCGTTGGAGGGGTACACATTTGCTGTACAGCTGGCAGCACTGTATGGGGCAGCAGTGTGGGCTGTTAGGGAGCTGGAAAGGAGACAAGCATGAAATTTCTTCTAACCCCAACTCTGTTTTTCTGTACTGTTGGCTGCTTCTCAGTTCCTTGACAAAAAAACCAATCAGGCACCCTTTAATCCGCCTGTGATTACCAGTGGTATAAAAAGAGAAGCATAATGAGGAAAAATGCCTCGTTTTGTTGCCTTCAAAAGCCAACAAATTGGAGTTAACTTGACAGGAAGTGGCTTAATAATTAGATTATTTATTTATTCCTGACACATATCCCCCTGTTACTAGTCTCAGGAGATCCTGTAGATGGTACGATTTTCAAGCTGCCATTACTTCGCTGTCTTCTGTGAACAAAGAAGCTACTGTCTATCAGTCAATTAAATGCACTCTTTAAGCAGAGGCTGAGAAGTCCTCAATGGATAGAGCCCTGGGACATTGTGGCTGATGATTCCTTTCTCTGTACTGTACATCACACTCTCAACTACAGTCCCCACAGAGATGGAATAAAGTCATGCATTAAAATATCACTTGTTGATTTGTTTGCTAATGAAGAGCCATTGAAATGTTTGTGTATTTCTGTGGCAAAATTGTTGATAAAAGGACTACTTGCTTGCATATCTTACTTCATCTTCCGTAAGCGCTTATTTAAGACTTACTAAAATTAAAGTCAACAAATTAAGGAAAAAACAGAGAGATGGATAATATTGGTTTACTTGCAATTCACATGAATGTAAATAACACTGAGGACAGTGAGAGGAGAGAAAGGGGAATAATAGCATTTCAACCATGTTGGATATAATTTTCTTCCTTAGTAACAATAGAGATCCCTGTATTTTTCTGGTATGGTAGTGGGGATGCATTTCGAATAATGAAAATGCTGGAGTGTCCATTTAAAAATTAACCTTGGTTTTCTAAGCATATTATATAAAGAAAACAACAGGACATTTGAGAAGTTTTTTTTCCTTTTTTCTTTTTTATTTTTTTTTTTTTTTCTTTTTCTTTTTTCTTGTGGATATTAAATAAGCCCTGTTAACAAAAACTTCCAGTATTGTGCATTATTTCCCCTAGCTGGGAAAAGGGCAACCATGTCAAGCTAGTTAGTAAGGCTGGTTAGGGATGTATGCTTAATGCAAAATCAGCAAAGTCATCTGAAGCTGGGGCTTCTGAGATTAACAGCACTACTTTCCTCACTCCAATTGCCCTGCCGGACTTCTTAACAGGATTTTATACTCTTGGTATATCTGCCCTCCTGCCATTCATCTTCTACCCTCCGAGAGCCTGAGTCAGCAGAGTAGACTTGTGGAGACCACATTTTGGGCCAGGGTGGGAAGAGGGAGTGTCATGTTAAGGTTTATTTTAACAAAGTTGGTATACGTACATACCTGTCTCCGCACTGAAGATCATTAATTGGCAATATCTATCTGGATTTGGTGCAAGTCTTTTGCTGCTTGTCTTACTGAGCTACATTTGCTCTGAAGAAATATAGATTGTGCTATAGCAGTTCTCCAGTGAACTAGCTCTGTTCTGAATTTACCCTCTATATGACCATTTTTACCTGCAAATAGAGACTGTAAGTGCTATAATATATGGTTATTTTCTCAACCTTATAAAGAAAGTCACTCATACCAGGATTATTGTTTTCAATGAACTTAACAACAAGCTATAGGGAATTAATTCAAGCCAGCCTCAAATTGGAGTGTTTCTTATTCCTATCCTGTTATTCCAACTCATTTTATTAGAAAAAGCTTAGATACTCAGAGGTGTTCTATAATAGAAAATGAATTTGAAACCCATTCATTAATTGGTGATTAATACATTTCAGGATTAGTTTAAGCAAGGCCCTACCTCCTGCCCAGTCAAGTATGTTCTGGTTAATATCCAATTATCTGCACCTTCGTACTTATTATGTCTTAATATTTCGGATATGATAACCAGAAACTTGAGAGTAATGCTAATGAGGAGCATAGAACAAAAATTAACCAGTGACACACTCAATGATCCTTACTGAGAAAAGTAACTCCTTCTGTCTCTGCTATATAGAGGTAGAGCTATCAACGCGCTTTCATTAAGTAGTACTTTTAATCCTGTTTTTATGGGAAGTTAGAATAATATTTAGGCAAATATCCTTATGCCTCATAGACTGTGCATGATGAGATTTTCCTTCATGCTCTTTCTTGTATGTAGAATTACTTGCTTTAGGTAGAGCCACTGAAAAATCCATAATAAAGTGAAATGGTGGTACCTATTCAAAATGCAAGGTGTTCTGTGATTCAGTGCAACCTCTTGTTATTTACATGGTTGTATGCATTCGTGTAGAAGCTGAATGGCCGATTTATCATATTACAGCCTTCAGACTGTAAGATACCTGCTTGAGCAAACAACAAATCAGGTACAAATGTCTGTGAAAGATGAACACAATCTGATGTAATTATTACCAAATCAAGAGTTTCTCTGCACAGAAATGTCAAGGTTTTAAAGTTTGTCTGAGGATTTTTGCCTGTGAAAAATTATGATATACCCCCTTAGTGAAACATGTAGGTAAAACCATGAGACCAGCATGTTAGAAGGCTAGAACTGAGTAATTCTGTCATGTGGCCTTAAGCTAATATAATTATATAGGCAAATTCAGTGTATAGGTAGAAAGGAAGAAGAAACTTCCCTTTTCTTGGATTTATTTTTCTTAGCTAAACCTCTCTGTGAATACTTTGTGTGATTCAGGGCATAAGGAGAAACCCCAAAGGAAATGAAGCGCTGGGTAGAGTGAAGGAGATCTGCTCAAAGGTGCAAAGCCACATAACACATTATTTTTATTACATGAATATAATCCAATATATGTGGTACTTATCCAAAAGACTTTACAGAACGTGCTATTCATAGCATGTTGGACAAAGCTTGTTTCAAAACACTGCCTCATTCATTGTATTTATACTGAAAGGTATGTCTTGTGTTTGGGTTAGACTGAATGATAAAAGGGACAGTATATTTGTCTAACCAAAAGCGATCATAAAACACATGTACAGTGGCCAGAGTTAAGGATTTGCCTGTAACATCCTGTTTTGCTTTTCTTTTTTCAGTGCTTGGCCACACAGTTTCAAACTTCTCTCACACACCACTTTATTAGAGGGCTGTAGTTCAGGACCTCAGCAGTTTATTCTTAATATCTAGCTGTTTGGCTAGGTATACTTTCTCCTAACCTTCTTGCAGGCAACCTTCACAATGAACCCACTGTGCCTCTAGCTTCATTGCTTTTCACGGCACACCTATGTGAGTGCCAAGACATTAGATAACTGTGCAAAAAAATCCCTCAGAATCCCCAGATGATATTCTTTCTGAGCTCTGTGTAATTCATGGAACAACTTGGGAGATGTTTATATTTACTAGGTAGTTAAATTAATCATTCAAAAGTAACACAGCCTTCCATTTGCTTAGAAGTTTGGTTAAAAAGCCTAACCCAAATATCACTTAATGCAAAGTGTGATTTGCAAACTGTCATAACATGATCAAATCAAAACCAATTTTCACCAGAACAGTTAAATAGTCTTCTCTTCACTTGAGTGACATTTCCCTGCCAAATCTGAACTTTTAACCCACATTTCTCCTTGTTTGATGTTATTCTTCAAGTCAGACTTAATGGGGATGGTATTTTTAACCCTTTTTGTTTTTTCTTTTACTAAAATATAATTTAACAAAGATATGGCTAAATTGAACACAAAATGAAGATAAAATGTAATAAGTGAAAAATGAAATAAATACCTTTGGGCAGAGAGCTTGCCTAGAAAACTTAATCTTAGGGTAACATCTTAATGATGTATTTTTTACCTGCTGCTATATTTGCACCAGTGATGGAGTGTGCCTCGCAGTACAGACTCAAATTGTACCATCAGGAAAAATCCTTCATGGTGGTTCATGGGAATAAATTAGGCAACAGAAAATAGCATTGTAATTTCTATAACATGTCATGTAGGATATTGTATTTTACTTCAACTGCCGCTTTTGTGCTGCATGTGCATCTCTTTCAACCCTAGTGATGGGTTCTCCTGGCCACCCTCTCTGTGAGCTGATTTTCCTTGTCTCTTTCAGCCTAAAGATTCAGTAGAGGTTCTCTGACACAAAAAGCCCTCTCAACACACTCATGCTGCCTTTTTTTCTTAAATGTACACTTCCCATTCATCTCTTTAAATAGCAGATTTGTAAGACTCTTTGACTCCAAACTCTCCTGTTCTGCTACCTCCCATAAAATACAGCTAACTTTGTCAAGACTTTACACACCCCTCTCTCTTTCCCCTTTTTCTTCATGATATTGTTGTGATATCTTCCCTCTTTAATTGGGAGAAGAGGGCTGGTGGTGGTGCTCCTTCTCCTGTTTTCAAAGTCTTTGCTTGACAGGCCACAAAGGCAGTTTTTGGTTCATAATGTCAAAACTGGGATCAGAAGGGATGTGACTGTGGTGGTTCCAGCTTTCCTAATGACTTCCTCAGTAGCCTGGAACAAGACACTGAAATTTGGAACGGAGATGATACTTGTCTAAGGAGATATTTCAAGACAAATTAACATGTGATGAGAAAGAAAAGTACTTTAAAGCTGTTTAATTATTTGTATTTTTTATTATCTCTTTGAGAATTCCGCAGCCTTTCTTAGACCTCCCAATTGTTACTTGTGTTTTCCATCCATTTCAGGATCTCATTTTGTAAAAAAACAAACAAACCTGCTCCTCCCTTTTTGGTATATCATCACCTCTCACAGGTTCAGCTGATTTCTGATATCTCTTCTGATACATCAGTTCAGCTGATTTCTATTCTTGACATCTCCATCTCCACACTAGAGTTGTCTTGCATTGCTTCTCTAGTCAGAACCAGATAACAATCAGAAAGCTAACAGAAATTGTAATGGTTTTCATGAGCCTAGAATACTTATTCCTCTTCAGTATTTGTCCCTTGTCATCGCAATTCTGAACATTGTTTCAAAGTCCATCTATTCAGCAGGTCTTGTACCCTGCAAAAATCTCTTCTTCAATTTCTATGTCGTTTGCTGTTGTGTGAAAACATGTCTTTTCTCCCTTATCTAAACCACTCCCATTTCTCTGACTTCCTTGATTATTGTTTTAATTGGTAACCGATTATTGCTGCCCTTTGTGAAGAATTTCTAGATTCACCCTATAAAACATAATGGAAGATTTTAGTTTCAGCTGCTTATTGTGGCTTTAGCTGAATCTTGTACCAGCAATGCATTTGTGCACCTTCAGGAGAGTTTTCATTTTTTAGTATTCTAAAACTACCTTCTTTGTCTTCTATGGTCTTGATTCAGTACCAGCTGTAGCTGGCACCACAGATCTTGTAGCTTTAAATAGTATGCCTTAATATTGCCCCCTTTGTATGCTGTATTGTAATGAAGCAACATCAGTAAATTGCAGTGAAGGGTGATTGTTGCATGGGGATGACTACTACACCTTGGGGTACATTTGCACCAGATTATTTTTTTATTGTAGTTATTACATCTTATCTTCTTTATTCTCTTGATACCAAACTTGCTGTTGGACATCCACGCAGCACAGGGGATCTTTAGGAACAGTGTGGACATCAACTTGTCTCTTAGGTACGCACCAATGACTGTTCAGTTCCAAGCTCTGGTATCCTTGGTGGCTTTGCAATACTTGAGCAATGCCAGTTTGATCTGGTTACTCAACCTAAAATGTTCTTCATCATTTGTTCTTTAAAATATTAGATTGTTGATGATAAAAGTGACAGACGTTTCTTGCTACCCATTCTCACACAGGAGCAATAGTAGGTTTATAACAAGTGCAGCACGCTTTTTCCCTTCTTGCTATTCCCCATACATTTTATAATACAGAAGAGTGCAAAAAACGATTTTGCTCTAGCCATTTCCTTTCGTTTGGGGCACTGTGTTCCCATTCAAAAGAAGAATTATAGCAGTGGTGTCAGTTTATCATCCCGTGCCACGATCTCAAGAAACCTTCTGCAAAATTCAGTTTCACCCAAGTAATAAAGATTATTACCGTTGTAAAGGTACGAATATTTCAATAAATACATTTTCTTTTCAAAAATCTTTCCAACTTAGGGTGTCTAAATACAAGTTTCGGCAAGGTAATATTTCAGCTTTCAGCCTTAGTCATGCAAGAAGCAATATTCAGTCATGAAGGCAACTTTGAACTGCTTTTCATATAATAAAACTGAAGATTTCATACATGTGAAAGCCAAAAAGTTGTCCTACATTCTACAACAGTGGGGCAGCTCAGGAGAGCATAATTACCATGATTACTAGTGACAGAATCATTGCCCATTCCCAAATACCCTTCGTAATGAAAAGATTTGATTCTGAGAATATCTAACTGTGCACGTGGTTTTGTTCACACAAGTAGATTTCACAGGCTTTGTTTTATACACAAATAAGGCTACATACGTTCTTAAGCGTTTGTAAGACTGTCACCTGAATTGCGGTTTTGGGCGTCACTTTAACAACACGTTCTAAATAAGGAAAATAAAAATATGTCTTTAGTAATGAAGTCTTCATCCCATAAAAACATCTTCCTCCCCCCTCCCCCCCTCCCCCAAGTGATACCAAATGCAAATTTTCAGCTGTAATTTGGATTTTTTCCATCTTTGTGAAGATGAAACACTTTTTTCATTGTGAGGCACCTTTTTCATTTTCTTCTTTAGCTTAGTACGGTGGCTGTGTAGCATTGCAATTCAAATCAGGAATTGGAACTGACGCACCTTGAATTGAACTATCAATTCTTTTAAAACCGACGCCGGTCCCACAGTATTCAGTCGTGCAAACATCCGATTATGGGACAGAGAGCATTGATTTTGAGCTGTCATTCCTAGCACACACACTGCAGAATTGAAATGTAGACCTTAATCCACCCTTTAATACAATTAATTTTTAATGTGCAGTAATACTAATTGAAATAGCCTGAATTTAGTAAGTCACCACAAGACATTTTCAAAAGCAGAAGTCTCCACTGAGAGCTGGAAGGACAGATAATCATTGTTACAGTGTTTACAGAATAAATGCACACTCTGCAGGCAATTCCACGCCAAGAGATTTTTTTTTGTTAGCTTATATTAGTATATTTCATTGTGCATTTAGATTTGTTTTCGGTGATTCATACTGAAATGCATCTGTTGCTGTGAACAAAGTTACTACAATTTCATTTAAATGGAAGTGGTCTTTTTTTTCTTAATAGAATATTTTCAGTCCTATGTCTGTATTTTTAACAGACTGTCCGTGTATTATCTAGTTGTCAGGTACATTTCAGCATGCACAGAAACATACTCAATTTTTGCGCCTGTAAAATGGTCAGCCATGCAGTTTCTGTGTATGAGAAAGCAAAGCTGCATGTTCAGTACCTGACTCTTTTTTCTCCCCCAGGTTTGCCTTTCATATAAGCAATAGATCTAGTGCCTGCCTGATTTCACCACGTCACTTTTAATTTTCAGATGTGATCTTTCCAGGTGTTTTAGTGGGGAGGATAGAAAGGGAGTTCTAACTGAAGAGGAATATATGTTACACAATTAACCAAGGAGGCATTTAATCATTTTTATAACAGCATGATGCCATTGCTACGTTTATCTGATAAGAAGAAATACTTCTAAGCATGCATCAGTTCTGATGAATGAGCTTGTACAGTGTTCAAAGTGAGCACCAATGTTAAGTGAAAAAAAATGGCATGCACTCTATATCATCCTCTCATGGCTTTGACATTACAGTATTTAATAAGCCAATAGTGCTGTTAAATATTTAGCAAAGGTTCCCTCAAAACCTTGCTGCAGATTCAAATGGGATTTTAAGGCATTTTGCTGCACATCATAACTAAAATTGTGCTTTAGTTCTTGAAAAGGTTGTAATGTGGCATATTTCCTAAATGAGGTGCAGGACAACATGGCATAAATACATCCAGCAGATTTCACACCCACAGAACGCCAGAATTGATTCCCATTTTTCGGATTAAGGGTTCAAACTGACTCCCATTTTGTCGCTGATAGAAGAAAGCTGTACTGAGTTTAGTTGCACAGAATATTAAAACAGTATTACAGCATTTAGCAAAAACCCTGCAACTCACAGTGTGATATTTTTAAAGGCTCCTTACCAGCTTTTTGTTTGTAACAACGAATGTTTTCTGAGATGGGGGTGATAGAAAAGCAAAGATCAAGTTGTTACCCTCTTCTGAGCCTGACAGTACATCACTAGGTAACGCTTTTAGGTTCTGTAGTATGCAAAATAGAGATTTAATAACATAGTTGCTGTGTGATGTTGTTAATCAAACAATAATAAATCATTAGAAACCCTGTCTTCTTTGACAAATGTCTGCATGTTTCAGATCCTTGTTGTATGCTAATTAATCCTCAGTAAGTGCTTGTATAATAATTAAATGCCCTGCACTTAAAATACAGCCGAGCCCATTTATACTGTTTAAAGAAGTGTATCTCACGTTATCTTTGGAAGGAATTAAGGTCCAGGATATGATGAGATGGGTATTCTGCTTTGGGGATGGCTTGCAGATTTTAGGTTCCTTGCATATGTGCACACTTTTCCCCTGGCTCATGTTTGTGAGAATAGGATACAAAGGTTGGGCGAGCCTGTCTGACTATTAATGGATAGGTCTGATGCTGCTGCCCGGATCAGCATGGTACTGCCCCATGCAGAGGCAGCACAAAGGGTCTGCAGTCTTTGGCTGCAGCGACAGGTAAGGAACAGCTTTGCAGGTGCTCGGCTGCTCTGCTGTTTCCTGGGGATATCTCCAGTGCCCCTACTCATTGCTTAGTCCGTGAGCTGTCTGCAAGATTTGGGGCTCACTGAAGAACTATTTCTTTCAGCTTGTCCTATAAAAAATACTATCTATCTATGATGGGTATAAGTCGCATGCTTAGTGTTGCTCGTTTAACCCAGGAATATGGAAAACAGCGTTTTCCTGCAAATTTTATTTTCATTTTAGTTTATGAATATATGTATTCTAATTTCAGTTCATATCACCAGCTAATACCTGCATTTCTTTGTAAGTAAATAATTGACTTTCAAAGAGATATCCATGTAGTTTGTAGGAATTATTTCAGTCCTGTTTAGAATGTTGGATTTATTTTGCATAGGAAATCGTATTTGTATGTGTAGCATACTTGTATAAATAAATTTTAAAAATAGACTATTAATTGAACGTATGTGCGTGAATGTTTGGAAAGGCCTATATAGCTATATAGGGTAGACATATTTAATATGCATAGCTTGATGTATGTTGACCTCAGGTTACGAGAGTAGAAAATCCCATTTTCCAGCTTGTTTCAAATGTAGTAAAAATGCTGCTTCAGTTGCTTTATGCTACTCACATTGGGAAAGGTGCTTATACTGTGATAATTATCATCAAGGAATATTAATGCGTTCAGCATTTGTAACCCAAAAACTCATTATAGCTTAAGCTGTGCATCATCTGTGAAGAGAGAACTTTGCCAGAATTCGCTCTTCACAGGGGTTGCCTCCTGCTTGTGATGGAGTGGTCAGAGTATTGTAAGAGGTCACATAGGCTATTTTTGAAAGCTGAAGTTTTGCAATTTTTGATTCACTACCTTCTGTCTAAATAGCTTAGCATTCTTCTCCCCCCCACCAAATTTGCCTTTTCTAATTGAATGCCTGGTGAAGTGCATAAAGCTAAAAGATTGCATCTCATTATGTGCAAGAGGCTAAAGGTGTAGACATAAATATTGCACGTCAAGGTCATGGAAATTTCAGAGGCTGTTCTTCCATTGGCATACATGGGATTTGCGCAACCACCACTACCACTTGTGCTAATGGGACCTAGCCATTCTGGTCCCATCATCTTAGATACTAATCTGGGCTATTACTTCTGTCAAGCTGTTGATGCTTTGCAAGGTACTTCCACCTGAGTTCAATATTTGTGTATTCAGAGTAGGGCCATATTTTGTTTTCATAATGGTATTTCACTATGAAAGGGTTTAATGCTTTTACACTTCTGTTGTCCTCTATTTTCCTGAACCCCCAGTTAAACAACCTTCATGTTTCCAAAATATCTTTCGACAGCTTATTGAACACATCAGGGCCCACTTCTTTCCTTTCCCCTATAAGGGGACTTTTGTTTCCTTTCGTAATACATCTTGTCATAAAAGTCTGTATGGACTGTACATTACGGTACCAATAGATATGCTAGAATAGTTACAGAATAAGGTGACCACAAGATCTAAAAATAAATAATTTTCTACAGCCAAGACAGAGAATTTCTTTTTGGTCGAACTGTAATTGAAATCTTCTTTCCTAATAAGTACCCTTTTCAGATGAATATCATGCTTCCACCCTTAGTAATAAAGACCACTGCAGAACCAAAACTGTGTTGTTCAGTACTGCTATTGCTGGAATTTTTAATATGGGCAGGTTTTATTATTTCTCCTCCCCAATACTGACAGAATGTTTATCATTTCTCACTCCTAACATTGCCCTGTGTTGCACGTTGTAGTTTGCTTTGTGTTAGGCAGAGCAGACCGGATTTTGTGGGTTGCTTTGTTTCTGAGGTCAAGATGTGAACCTGGCCTTGCTCATGGGAGGACTAGAAAAATCTATTTCATAACTTTCTGCAGGCCTCAAAGAAGGCTAAGAAGAAAAAGACAAAACCCACAGGCTTAGTTTAGACTGGGGTGAAGAGTTGGATTCATCAATAGGAAAGCTTGCAGCTGATCAGCTTTTCTTGTCATAAAGAGTCCCTGCTGTCAGTGTATGCACCGCTGATATGACAGTGCTTTGGGGAGGCCTGTAAATCTTTTAAACACCAAACATTTTTCCAGAAATACCTGACCTAATAATACAGGAAAATTTGCTGAAGTAAGAAATTACTTGCCAGTTAAGTCACTAAAATGAAGGGCTTGGATGATAAGTAAACACAGCTCTCGTTAGTGGAGTGTGGGCATTATGGGCTTGCCCAGTTCATTGATGGGGCATGACTTTGGTTTGTGCAGTAGAGTGCTAATGCATCATAATGAATGGCTGTCTTGAACCAGAGAGATATTCTCAGCAGGTGAGAACACTGCTGATGGGAAATAATATGGTACCATATCTGCTGTGTGGATGTAAACTTAATAATCTCTATGAATTTTGAGTAACTCATAACCCTGCTTCCCTTCCAAAGAAACATTATGAAAAGATTGCTTCCAAATCCTTCAGATATTCACTGTACTTGTGATAGATGCCTTAGTCTTTACCTTGAGGCATTGGAAATGAATGTGTGTTCTTTACCAGAGATAAGGATGTAGACTTTTAGAAGGAGCAAATTGTGTTTTCATGTTTAAGTTCACCGCTTGCACTTGATGTAGTGAAAGCCAAATGTGAAGAATTGCTTTTCAACATTATTTCTCTGTCTTCTGTATCTCAGGACCTCTGAATTATTATGCTAAAATGTTCTATTACATATAATAAAGAAATACTGGAAATCTGGAAATATAGCAAGATTGCCTGCATCGATTTGGCTGTACTCGGATTCCTCTAGCTACGTCTTAAATCACAAAAAGGGTCATCTTTGTGCAGCATAATAACATTGCTGAAAAGACTAAACAATCGGCATTTGCTGAGGGTATTACAAATGAAACCATTATCCAATTTTAACAGCTCCTCCTTTTAATCAAAAGGGAAAGTGGGACACTGATTCTTATCCCATTTACACCAACTCAGCTGTAAGGTCTTCAGCGAGCCACAGAGTAAGTGCTTACAAGAAAGCAAGTGAAATCATACTTAGGTTCAGATTTTGTTTCAAGAAATGCAAAATTTACTTTATCCTCCTTTCACTCTTTATTATTGCTTGTATCTATTTGTCACAGTTCATGTTCAAGTATTCTGAAATGTGGGGAGTGAGCATGGAGGCAGCATCTCCTTTTCAACCAGACCCAGAAAATACTTTCATAATTTTTAAATTCATCTGGTTTGTATTTCATACACGAGGTTTTTTTATTTTATTATTATTATTATTTTAATGAACATTTGAAATCTTAAAACTACCTCATTTTTTAAAACAGTAGGGCAATGCTTTTACTTACTTAATAAAAACAAGAATAAGAGCCATGTTCACCTGTATGGTTTATTTTACACAGATCTAAAAGCTTGGCAATTTATGGTAAGTGTAAACTCAAAACAGAGCAGATTAGATATTGTAGCATGATGTTCAAAAGAGAGCTATTGGAATGGTAGAATTCTTGGCTTGGCTCCCTCTTCAGATGTAATTGCTGCTTCATTAGGTCTTGGAAGAGTTTCCTATGGTTAAATTTAATCAAATGGTTTAGAATGGCAAGCTCGTACACTCAAAATTCCAATACCGTTCAGAATTTTTAACAAGATTTCCCTCAAATCTCTTTTAAACAAATATTGTTTAACACCAACTGTAGATTCTGAAGTAATTCTTAGTAACTCATCATAATGAATAAAGTCTGATTTAGAATAGTCTGCGCAGGACTTGGATGCTAAAGAGGAGTCATCTGTTGTAGCTAAAACCTGCTTGCCAGTAGCCTGTGCAATTAAGTAGCAAGACTCTGGTGCTCTTTTAGCTGTATTAGGGGGCAGCTCTGTGTTTTTTTCCTGAGTATCTTCTACTCTTGTAGCTATATTCTAATTCACTGTGTTTTAATTAGCTTGGCTTGCTCTGCTAGCTATTTCAGTTGATGTGGTTATCTTGAAGACTTCTTCACATGCTTGAGTCGCAGTGAACTGCAGCCTTCCAGATACATCCAAGGGGTGGGTGGGAGAGGTTGGCATGAGAGATCAGTGAGAAATGTCAAAAAAAATAAATGGCTTGCAGTAAAGAGAAACAGAGCCAGCAGTGTGTGCAGGCCACCCTCCTCTTTCCAAAGAAGCTGCTGAAAATACTGAAAGTGTGAAAGAGCCATACGTGAAGTACAGGTGCAGCACAAGTTTATTCCTAAACATATGATAAGGAAAATGTAATTTTTTTGCTGGAGCTTTGTTAGGAAGGAAGGAAGAAAGGAAAGAACAGATTAATTAAAAAGACTGTTCATTTGCATTCTGAGATTTATTGCAAAATGTTAGCTTTTAAAGGAATGAAGGAATGCAGGGGAAGACAGTGATTGCTTATTCTTCTACTAAGTGCAAATATGAATGCATGCCATGAGAGACAAAGAAAGTCAAGATTTCTGTCCTGAAGACCTTATAATCTGGATTTTTTTAGAATGATACACTCTAATATGCAGTAACAGTGTAACGATATTATGGTTTATTTCTGTAAGCACCAACTTTTTATAACCACGTTAAATTTAAATGGTGGGTTCGGCAATGAATGTGGAAGGTCTGGAGGATTATTAGTCTATTCTTTCAGTTTTTGAGCTTTTTTAAAAAAAAAAAAAAAAAAACCAAAACATTTTTGTTTAGCAGAGAATTCAAATGAAAACAGGTTCTAAACTGCAGCCATACTGCCCGGGTAGGT